>NW_026600603.1:0-86229 GCF_029448725.1 Salvelinus fontinalis | reverse complement strand
TCCATAGACTAGTCTACACCACAATGATCCTCCCTAGACTAGCCTACAACACAATGATCCTCCCTAGACTAGCCTACAACAACACAATGATCCTCCCTAGACTAGCCTACAACACAATGATCCTCCCTAGACTAGCCTACAACACAATGATCCTCCCTAGACTAGTCTACAACAACACAATGATGCTCCCTAGACTAGTCTACAACACAATGATCCTCCCTAGACTAGCCTACAACACAATGATCCTCCCTAGACTAGTCTACAACACAATGATGCTCCCTAGACTAGTCTACAACACAATGATCCTCCCTAGACTAGTCTACAACACAATGATACTCCCTAGACTAGTCTACAGCACAATGATCCTCCCTAGACTAGCCTACAACAACACAATGATCCTCCCTAGACTAGCCTACAACAATACAATGATCCTCCCTAGACTAGCCTACAACAATACAATGATCCTCCCTAGACTAGCCTACAACAATACAATGATCCTCCCTAGACTAGCCTACAACAATACAATGATGCTCCCTAGACTAGCCTACAACACAATGATCCACCCTAGACTAGTCTACAACACAATGATCCTCCCTAGACTAGCCTACAACACAATGATCCTCCCTAGACTAGCCTACAACACAATGATCCTCCCTAGACTAGTCTACAACACAATGATCCTCCCTAGACTAGTCTACAACACAATGATCCTCCCTAGACTATTCTACAACACAATGATCCTCCCTAGACTAGCCTATAACAACACAATGATCCTCCCTAGACTAGCCTACAACACAATGATCCTCCCTAGACTAGCCTACAACACAATGATCCTCCCTAGACTAGTCTACAACACAATGATCCTCCCTAGACTAGTCTACAACACAATGATCCTCCCTAGACTAGTCTACAACACAATGATCCTCCCTAGACTAGCCTACAACACAATGATCCTCCCTAGACTACTCTACAACAATACAATGATCCTCCCTAGACTACTCTACAACAATACAATGATCCTCCCTAGACTAGTCTACAACAACACAATGATCCTCCCTAGACTAGCCTACAACACAATGATCCTCCCTAGACTAGTCTACAACACAATGATCCTCCCTAGACTAGCCTACAACACAATGATCCTCCCTAGACTAGCCTACAACACAATGATCCTCCCTAGACTAGCCTACAACACAATGATCCTCCCTAGACTAGTCTACAACACAATGATCCTCCCTAGACTAGCCTACAACACAATGATCCTCCCTAGACTAGCCTACATAACCACAATGATCCTCCCTAGACTAGCCTACAACACAATGATCCTCCCTAGACTAGCCTACAACACAATGATCCTCCCTAGACTAGCCTACAACACAATGATCATCCCTAGACTAGCCTACAACACAATGATCCTCCCTAGACTAGCCTACAACAACACAATGATCCTCCCTAGACTAGCCTACAACAACACAATGATCCTCCCTAGACTAGCCTACAACAATACAATGATCCTCCCTAGACTAGTCTACAACACAATGATCCTCCCTAGACTAGCCTACAACAATACAATGATCCTCCCTAGACTAGTCTACAACAATACAATGATCCTCCCTAGACTAGTCTACAACACAATGATCCTCCCTAGACTAGTCTACAACAACACAATGATCCTCCCTAGACTAGTCTACAACACAATGATCCTCCCTAGACTAGTCTACAACACAATGATCCTCCCTAGACTAGCCTACAACAACACAATGATCCTCCCTAGACTAGTCTACAACACAATGATCCTCCCTAGACTAGCCTACAACAATACAATGATCCTCCCTAGACTAGTCTACAACACAATGATCCTCCCTAGACTAGTCTACAACACAATGATCCTCCCTAGACTAGCCTACAACAACACAATGATCCTCCCTAGACTAGCCTACAACAACACAATGATCCTCCCTAGACTAGTCTACAACACAATGATCCTCCCTAGACTAGTCTACAACACAATGATCCTCCCTAGACTAGTCTACAACACAATGATCCTCCCTAGACTATTCTACAACAACACAATGATCCTCCCTAGACTAACCTACATAACCACAATGATCCTCCCTAGACTAGCCTACAACACAATGATCCTCCCTAGACTAGCCTACAACAACACAATGATCCTCCCTAGACTAGCCTACAACAATACAATGATCCTCCCTAGACTAGTCTACAACACAATGATCCTCCCTAGACTAGCCTACAACAATACAATGATCCTCTCTAGACTAGTCTACAACACAATGATCCTCCCTAGACTAGTCTACAACAATACAATGATCCTCCCTAGACTAGTCTACAACACAATGATCCTCCCTAGACTAGCCTACAACAACACAATGATCCTCCCTAGACTAGTCTACAACACAATGATCCTACATAGACTAGCCTACAACACAATGATCCTCCCTAGACTAGCCTACAACAATACAATGATCCTCCCTAGACTAGCCTACAACAACACAATGATCCTCCCTAGACTAGCCTACAACACAATGATCCTCCCTAGACTAGCCTACAACAACACAATGATCCTCCCTAGACTAGTCTACAACAACACAATGATCCTCCCTAGACTAGTCTACAACAATACAATGATCCTCCCTAGACTAGCCTACAACACAATGATCCTCCCTAGACTAGTCTACAACACAATGATCCTCCCTAGACTAGTCTACAACACAATGATCCTCCCTAGACTAGTCTACAACACAATGATCCTCCCTAGACTAGCCTACAACACAATGATCCTCCCTAGACTAGTCTACAACACAATGATCCTCCCTAGACTAGTCTACAACAATACAATGATCCTCCCTAGACTAGTCTACAACACAATGATCCTCCCTAGACTAGCCTACAACAATACAATGATCCTCTCTAGACTAGTCTACAACACAATGATCCTCCCTAGACTAGTCTACAACAATACAATGATCCTCCCTAGACTAGTCTACAACACAATGATCCTCCCTAGACTAGCCTACAACAACACAATGATCCTCCCTAGACTAGTCTACAACACAATGATCCTCCCTAGACTAGCCTACAACACAATGATCCTCCCTAGACTAGCCTACAACAATACAATGATCCTCCCTAGACTAGCCTACAACAACACAATGATCCTCCCTAGACTAGCCTACAACACAATGATCCTCCCTAGACTAGCCTACAACAACACAATGATCCTCCCTAGACTAGTCTACAACAACACAATGATCCTCCCTAGACTAGTCTACAACAATACAATGATCCTCCCTAGACTAGCCTACAACACAATGATCCTCCCTAGACTAGTCTACAACACAATGATCCTCCCTAGACTAGTCTACAACACAATGATCCTCCCTAGACTAGTCTACAACACAATGATCCTCCCTAGACTAGCCTACAACACAATGATCCTCCCTAGACTAGTCTACAACACAATGATCCTCCCTAGACTAGTCTACAACAATACAATGATCCTCCCTAGACTAGTCTACAACACAATGATCCTCCCTAGACTAGTCTACAACACAATGATCCTCCCTAGACTAGTCTACAACACAATGATCCTCCCTAGACTAGTCTATAACACAATGATCCTCCCTAGACTAGTCTAAAACACAATGATCCTCCCTAGACTAGTCTACAACACAATGATCCTCCCTAGACTAGTCTACAACAACACAATGATCCTCCCTAGACTAGTCTACAACACAATGATCCTCCCTAGACTAGTCTACACCACAATGATCCTCCCTAGACTAGCCTACAACAATACAATGATCCTCCCTAGACTAGCCTACAACACAATGATCCTCCCTAGACTAGCCTACAACAATACAATGATCCTCCCTAGACTAGCCTACATAACCACAATGATCCTCCCTAGACTAGTCTACAACACAATGATCCTCCCTAGACTAGTCTACAACACAATGATCCTCCCTAGACTAGCCTACAACACAATGATCCTCCCTAGACTAGCCTGCAACACAATGATCCTCCCTAGACTAGCCTACAACACAATGATCCTCCCTAGACTAGCCTACAACAACACAATGATCCTCCCTAGACTAGTCTACAACACAATGATCCTCCCTAGACTAGTCTACAACAACACAATGCTCCTCCCTAGACTAGCCTACGACACAATGATCCTCCCTAGACTAGCCTACAACACAATGATCCTCCCTAGACTAGTCTACAACACAATGATCCTCCCTAGACTAGCCTACAACACAATGATCCTCCCTAGACTAGCCTACAACACAATGATCCTCCCTAGACTAGCCTACAACACAATGATCCTCCCTAGACTAGTCTACAACACAATGATCCTCCCTAGACTAGCCTACAACACAATGATCCTCCCTAGACTAGCCTACAACACAATGATCCTCCCTAGACTAGCCTACAACACAATGATCCTCCCTAGACTAGCCTACAACACAATGATCCTCCCTAGACTAGTCTACAACAACACAATGATCCTCCCTAGACTAGTCTACAACACAATGATCCTCCCTAGGCTAGTCTACAACACAATGATCCTCCCTAGACTAGTCTTCAACAACACAATGATCCTCCCTAGACTAGTCTACAACACAATGATCCTCCCTAGACTAGTCTACAACACAATGATCCTCCCTAGACTAGCCTTCAACACAATAATCCTCCCTAGACTAGTCTACAACACAATGATCCTCCCTAGACTAGCCTACACCACAATGATCCTCCCTAGACTAGCCTACAACACAATGGTCCTCCCTAGACTAGTCTACACCACAATGATCCTCCCTAGACTAGTCTACAACACAATGATCCTCCCTAGACTAGTCTACACCACAATGATCCTCCCTAGACTAGTCTACAACACAATGATCCTCCCTAGACTAGTCTACAACAACACAATGATCCTCCCTAGACTAGTCTACAACACAATGATCCTCCCTAGACTAGTCTACAACACAATGATCCTCCCTAGACTAGTCTACAACACAATGATCCTCCCTAGACTAGCCTACAACACAATGATCCTCCCTAGACTAGCCTACAACACAATGATCCTCCCTAGACTAGTCTACAACACAATGATCCTCCCTAGACTAGTCTACAACACAATGATCCTCCCTAGGCTAGTCTACAACAAAATGATCCTCCCTAGACTAGTCTACAACAACACAATGATCCTCCCTAGACTAGCCTACAACAATACAATGATCCTCCCTAGACTAGTCTACAACAACACAATGATCCTCCCTAGACTAGGCTACAACACAATGATCCTCCCTAGACTAGCCTACAACACAATGATCCTCCCTAGACTAGCCTACAACACAATGATCCTCCCTAGACTAGGCTACATAACCACAATGATCCTCCCTAGACTAGTCTACAACACAATGATCCTCCCTAGACTAGCCTACAACACAATGATCCTCCCTAGACTAGCCTACAACACAATGATCCTCCCTAGACTAGCCTACAACACAATGATCCTCCCTAGACTAGTCTACAACAACACAATGATCCTCCCTAGACTAGCCTACAACAACACAATGATCCTCCCTAGACTAGGCTACATAACCACATTAAAATGAATACTGCATTAGTGTTTTCAAGTGAGTGAAATACTGTAAACTGAAGTGAAGTGAAAATGTAATTGAATAATGGCGCAAAAGCCCTGTTATCTGAATGTTTCATTCCGTCTGGATTAATTGTTGGTCTACTCTTGATCTAGATACGGCACAGAACAGGACAGTCTGGCTGTATTTTTACTGCTGATACTGATGTGCTGTCTGTTGCCCGTCATCATTCTCCCAAGTCGTCCTATATTGCTTAGCCACATAGTCTCATGCTCCTAGCAGGCCCAGTTATTCAGGAAAGACTCATTAACGTGTGTTCTGCCTCCTTAACAATCAGAGTAGCTATTCCTTGACCTCAAACGCTTCAATATTGTCTAAATATTGGTCACTTAACTTTTAAAATGTATTAATTTGATTAGGCTACTTAAAAGGTCTCCTGTAGGCTACCTGCGCATGTTCCTCCACTCCACTGTAATATAAAGAGACATCTGTTTCAACGCCCCCCCCCCCCATACACACACAGTAAATGTCGAACTGTCCCTAATCTAGGCCGTTTGATAACCAAAGCAACTCCATTGCACTAAACCGAGATGAGCCGAGAGAGGCAGGGAGGGGTCCCGGGGAAGGAAGAGAGGTAGGTAGAGGGAGGGAGGAAGAGAGGAAGAGAGATAGAGACGGGGAAAGGTAGAGAGAAAGAGGTCAATAAGTGATGCAGAGGGGACCATGGAAACAAGATCCGTCGCTGCTGCATTGGTGTAGCGAGAGGTTTTTTACCAGCGTAGCCTATAGTCAACTATCAAATATACCGCAATGGTTTTACATACCAGTAGATAACCTTGGTGTTATTTGGTTTATGAAGTAGCGGAGGCGACCGTAATACCACTCCAGAACGAGATAAAAATAAATAAAAATAAAGACTGCGTCACGAGAGAGCACCTTCGGTCTCTCACCTGGGAGACAGCGGACAGATTAATATAGCACGCACGAGCTGACACATTTTCCACAACCCAATAAACGTGCTATTGTCGCTATGCCAACAGCTACACATGTAATATTGTGTGAAGTGTAGGCTAACAACATGAATCGGTATTTACATGGGGTCGGCGCAGCATAGATTTGTCTGTTGCGATCTACATTTCAGCACCATGGACAGGTCCCGATCTCTTACACTTTGACAGACACACCACAGCGAAGGTTCATGGCATGTAATTCCTCTCTTTTTAGATGATTGAAATGGGGGGAAATACCGTTTATTAGTCCTTTCCCGGCCACTAAAACGTGTAAATGTTCGTGTTAAAAGGCTCACTACTGAAATGAGATGGAAACGCTCTTTAAACAATCTATTGTATAAAACAACATAAGATAAAACTGATCATTATTTGTGGTCGGCTTCAGCCAAGTTGTGAAATAAAACCCAATATCTTAGTTTTAATCAATGGAAAATGAGAAAACATTATTTTTTCCTGAGGTTGAGAGCATTGCGGTCAGTGATATTTAAACGGTTGTCATGGCGTGATGTGCGGTCCGTGATATTTAAACTGTTGTCATGGCGTGATGTGCGGTCCGTGATATTTAAACTGTTGTCATGGCGTGATGTGCGGTCCGTGATATTTAAACTGTTGTCATGGCGTGATGTGCGGTCCGTGATATTTAAACTGTTATCATGGCGTGATGTGCGGTCCGTGATATTTAAACTGTTGTCATGGCGTGATGTGCTGTCCGTGATATTTAAACTGTTATCATGGCGTGATGTGCGGTCCGTGATATTTAAACTGTTGTCATGGCGTGATGTGCGGTCCGTGATATTTAAACTGTTGTCATGGCATGATGTGCGGTCAGTGATATTTAAACGGTTGTCATGGCGTGATGTGCGGTCCGTGATATTTAAACTGTTGTCATGGCGTGATGTGCGGTCCGTGATATTTAAACTGTTGTCATGGCGTGATGTGCGGTCCGTGATATTTAAACTGTTGTCATGACATGATGTGCGGTCCATGATATTTAAACTGGTATTTAAGCAATATAGATGTAACGGTTTTCTTCGTCTGAAGAACAGGATCCGGACCAAAGCGCAGCGTGGCAAGTGTTCATGCTTTTTATTGAAACTGAACACTATTAACAAAATACAAAGAGAATAACAGAAACTGAAACAGTCCTGTCAGGTGCAAAGCACTAAACAGAAAATAACTACCCACAAAAACAATGTGGGAAAAAGCTACCTAAGTATGGTTTTCAATCAGAGACAACGATAGACAGCTGCCTCTGATTGAGAACCACACCCGGCCAAACACAAAGGAATACAAAACATAGAAAATTTACATAGAATGCCCACCCAAATCACACCCTGACCAAACCAAAATAGAGACATAAAAAGCTCTCTACGGTCAGGGCGTGACAATAGACAGCATACATGGTTAATATTTGCCATTTACCTCTGCTAGATCACACTTATCAATAAAAGTGCTAATCTTTTTTTAAATAAAATGTAATTATAATCAAGACATGGGTGGAATAAATCATGTTTATCTTAAACAAATATAAATGAAAAGATTTTCATCACTATTGATGTTTATTGCTTTGAACTGAACATACTGGAAGGACAAATTTGACATAGAGTATTTTATGGGAATGATAAATGAGCCCCATTGAACACAAATTAAGGCCAGTCGACACACCACATGAGAGACAGAGTTTCTGTGTTTTGCAAATGTATTTATATAAGGGCACAAGACGAGACCCAGATGCAGACATGGGAGGCAGATGGTTTGAGTCTTGATATTTATTAAATAATCCAAAAGGGGTAGGCAAGAGAATGGTCGTGGACAGGCAAAAGGTCAAAACCAGTTCAGAGTACAGGAGGTACAGAGTGGCAGGCAGGCTCGTGGTCAAGGCAGGCGGGTACGGAGTCCAGAAAACAGGCAAGGGTCAAAAAACATGAGGACTAGCAAAAGAGAATAGAAGCAGGAGTACGGGAAAATACGCTGGTTGACTTGAAAAACATACAAGACGAACTGGCACAGATAGACAGGAAACACAGGGATAAATACACCGGGGATAATAAGCGACACCTGGAGGGGGTGGAGACAATCACAAGACAGGTGAAACAGATCAGCGTGTGACAATTAATTGCACTTGCTGTATGTGTACTGTGTCTTCCTGTCCTTCTTGGGTCCACACACATCGCAACGTTTCTTCTTGTTGCTTGTGGCTGTAATCTAGAATGATGAAAACTCTTAGTTCAGGGATTTTACTAAAATCTCATTCACTCACATACACTGCTCTACAAAAATTAAGGGAACATTCAATTTCACATTTTTTTTTTTTTACATCTATATTTCTCCTCCTGCAGGCTGATGATGAGCTGGTTGCTAACGGGCTGGTCCTGGGGCTGGTACCTGGGGCTGGTACCTGGGGCTGGTACCTGGGGCTGGTACCTGGGGCTGGTACTTGGGGCTCGTACCTGGGGCTGGTACCTGGGGCTGGTACCTGGGGCTGGTACCTGGGGCTGGTACCTGGGGCTGGTACCTGGGGCTCGTACCTGGGGCTGGTACCTGGGGCTGGTACCTGGGGCTGGTACCTGGGGCTGGTACCTGCGGCTGGTCCTGGGGCTGGTCCTGGGGCTCGTACCTGGGGCTGGTACCTTGGGCTGGTACCTGGGGCTGGTCCTGGGGCTGGCTGAGGGTCAATCTCATCCTCTTCTTCCAATTCACAGTCAGACTCCGAATTGACAGAGACATGATCCTCATATTTGGACATTTCCTCATCTTCCGTTCCTTCCACACCCGCTTCTCTCTCTGTAAAAAAATACATTCTAAGGCTCTCTGATCAGAGAATATTTTTGCCATAGTGATTGATTGTGGGTAAGGAGCCACACATGCAAAGCTATTTATTTGTTGTTTCCCTCCCCCAATTTGCACCTGGCTGGGGTAGACTGTGGGAACATACTGAATTTTTAACAATGTATCAAAATAATGTATCGAAATAATGTATTGTAATAACATTGTGCAGGTTCCCGCAAGACTTTGTGTAGTTTCACACACTACAAAGGGTAAATAGTGTGAGTAAAGTGGGAGACAGGCAGACAGGCAAGGAGGCAGACAGGTTCTTGGTGCTATGTTGAAACAGCAGGCCCAGGGAGGAGGAAGACAGGCAGGGAGAGAGACAGGCAGACAGGCAGGGAGACAGACAGGTTATTGGTGCTGTGTGTAAACAGCAGGCCCAGGGAGGAGGAAGACAGGCAAGGAGGCAGACAGGTTGTTGGTGCTGTGTGTAAACAGCAGGCCCAGGGAGGAGGAAGACAGGCAAGGAGGCAGACAGGTTCTTGGTGCTGTGTGTAAACAGCAGGCCCAGGGAGGAGGAAGACAGGCAAGGAGACAGACAGGTTCTTGGTGCTGTGTGTAAACAGCAGGCCCAGGGAGGAGGAAGACAGGCAGGGAGAGAGACAGGTTATTGGTGCTGTGTGTAAACAGCAGGCCCAGGGAGGAGGAAGACAGGCAAGGAGAGAGACAGGTTCTTGGTGCTGTGTGTAAACAGCAGGCCCAGGGAGGAGGAAGACAGGCAAGGAGACAGACAGGTTATTGATGCTGTGTGTAAACAGCAGGCCCAGGGAGGAGGAAGACAGGCAGGGAGAGAGACAGGTTATTGGTGCTGTGTGTAAACAGCAGGCCCAGGGAGGAGGAAGACAGGCAAGGAGAGAGACAGGTTGTTGGTGCTGTGTGTAAACAGCAGGCCCAGGGAGGAGGAAGACAGGCAGGGAGGCAGACAGGTTCTTGGTGCTGTGTGTAAACAGCAGGCCCAGGGAGGAGGAAGACAGGCAGGGAGGAAGACAGGTTCTTGGTGCTGTGTGTAAACAGCAGGCCCAGGGAGGAGGAAGACAGGCAGGGAGGAAGACAGGCAAGGAGGCAGACAGGTTGTTGGTGCTATGTTGAAACAGCAGGCCCAGGGAGGAGGAAGACAGAGTGAAGGCACACAGCAAACCTTTTTGTTTAATTTTTACTTGTTTTCACCGACACACACACTTTTCCACACTTTTATTACTCTTGGGTCCAGCTGACCTAACACCTGTATGTAATATAAATGTGTAGGGGGGGTGCACAGTGTGCGCTCAATGAAAATGTGTTATTTTACATGTTCTTCACAGAGGCCAATGAGTCTCAGGTTGAACAAAATATTTCACTGTATCATCTTTATTTTAGTAAACATTGAAAATGGGTCCCACAGACCCGAACACCACACAAGGGTTAAACTGTTGTCATGGCATGATGTGTCCCTTACACCTATTATGTCCCCATATTGCTTTCATGTATACATAGTCGTTTCACACCATTCATCCCATCATATAGTCCTTTTAGACCCGTTCACCTGAAGCCAGGTAGCAGAGTTTGAATGTTGATGTCAGCTAATGTCTCTCTCTTGTGGGTCCTAGTTGATTCACATGGAATTAACAAGCCGTGTGGGATATCAGGTAGTCACTTTCTGCTACCCAAAGTCAGAATCTTCTCCCAATGAAATACAATGTCACAAAGCATGCAGGTATAATGCTTTATAACTTGTTATAAGCACTAAAAGCCTTTTATAGTGTCTCATAATTAAGCCTTATGTTATGCCTCTTTCCATCCATGCACCTTTCTGGGGGGGGGGTGACCTAATTGGTTTTGTGGTGCAATGCATGCCCTCAGATCGCCCTATAATTTGACCCCTGTGACTCTCTCCTATAGGTACGTTCCAGGGCCAGTGGCTGGGGGGGATGCGGCACGGCTATGGGGTCCGGCAGAGCGTGCCATATGGCATGGCGGCCGTCATCCTCTACCCGCTCCGCACATCCATAAACTCCCTCCGCTCCGAGCACAGCCACGGCCCCCCCACCCCGCTGGAGGACGGCACCGGGACCGCTGTCTCGCCTGCCGACGGGGTGGTGGGGGGCGGGCTGGTCGGGAGTCCTGTGGGGAGGGGGGGCTTCGCTCTAACTGCGCCCAGCGAGGCTGACCGTCGGGGGAAGAGGAAAGGTGAGACTGTTGATGTGCTGTTTGTGGGCAGCTGGTCGGGCTCTATGAGCTAATACTTACTTATACATTAGCCCTGCTTTTCTAGTCAAATCTATTGGCCTTGCACTTTGATATGGACTGGATTTCCCATTGCATGTGTTATTATGTCACGCTTGTGTCAGTTGTCCATTGCTGTAAAGTTGTATCATATCGTACTGTAGGATAAATAACGTTGTATCGTGTCGTTTCATATCCCAGGCCGTTTCCGTCAGTCGATCCTGAGTGGTCTGAAGCTGCGTCGCTCCGAGTCCAAGAGTTCCCTGGCCAGCCAGCTGAGTAAACAGAGCTCGTTCTGCAGCGAGGCCGGGATGAGCACCGTCTCCTCTGCCGCCTCCGACATACACTCCAACGCTAGCCAGGATGGCGAGCAGGGTGCTCCCGTGGATGCCACGGTCACCGAGGCCTACGCCGGCGAGTGGCGCAGCGACCAGCGGGCGGGTTGGGGCGTGAGCCGGCGCTCCGACGGTCTACGCTACGAGGGGGAGTGGGTGGCCAACAAGCGCCACGGTTATGGCTGTACAACGTTCCCCGACAGCACCAAAGAGGAAGGGAAGTACAAGCAGAACGCGCTGGTCAGCGGGAAGCGGAAGAACCTGATTCCTCTGAGAGCCAGTAAGATCAGGGAGAAGGTGGAGCGGGCTGTGGAAGCGGCTGAGAAGGCTGCAGACATCGCCAAGCAGAAGGCAGAGATCGCAATGTCCAGGTGAGAAACAGACCCGTGGTGTTGACCTCTGTTGCTGTGGTAACAGTAGTCGGGTTAGAGCTAGGGCTAAGGTTAGGCTTAGGTTAGGGAAGCGGAGAAGGTGGCCAACATCTTTGTCTTTGACAAGTGCACTTAAAGATTCTCTGTTATCTTGCGATGTGCCAAATGGCCCGGTTTCCAGACTAAAAGGCCTAGTTGAGAAAATCCACGAAAGGTTGTTTTTAAGTCCAGAAATAGGTTTAATCTGGGTCAGGTTTAATCTGGGTCAGGTTAAATCTGGGTCAGGTTTAATCTGGGTCAGGTTTAATCTGGGTCAGGTTTAATCTGGGTCAGGTTTAATCTGGGTCAGGTTTAATCTGGGTCAGGTAAACTGTCCCTAGGGGTCCGATAGACCTGTAGTCTCAGCAACTCTTCAAGCAGTATGGTTGTGCCGTACTGAGGTAACAGGTCAAATGATGAAGTTGTTCACCAAGCAAGCAAACCATTTCCTTAGAATAACGAACCCATGCAGATTGATTGTTTTGGATGACTGTATTATATGAAGTAAACCATATCAATAAAAAAAGAAGACATCCCGTTGTGGTGAATTGATTACATTTGAGCCGATGCTACAGTCAGAAAGAGAACAGTAAGGGATTGTGGTGATACAGTGGATGGCTGTGCTGTCCTGTTGGGAACGTAGTGATACAGTGGATGGCTGTGCTGTCCTGTTGGGATCATGGTGATACAGTGGATGGCTGTGCTGTCCTGTTGGGATCATGGTGATACAGTGGATGGCTGTGCTGTCCTGTTGGGAACGTAGTGATACAGTGGATGGCTGTGCTGTCCTGTTGGGATCATGGTGATACAGTGGATGGCTGTGCTGTCCTTTTGGGATCATGGCGATACAGTGGATGGCTGTGCTGTCCTGTTGGGATCATGGTGATACAGTGGATGGCTGTGCTGTCCTGTTGGGATCATGGTGATACAGTGGATGGCTGTGCTGTCCTGTTGGGATCATGGTGATACAGTGGATGTCTGAGCTGTCCTGTTGGGATGATGGTGATACAGTGGATGGCTGTGCTGTCCTGTTGGGAGCGTAGTGATATAGTGGATGGCTGTGCTGTCCTGTTGGGATCATGGTGATACAGTGGATGGCTGTGCTGTCCTGTTGGGATCATGGTGATACAGTGGATGGCTGTGCTGTCCTGTTGGGAACGTAGTGATACAGTGGATGGCTGTGCTGTCCTGTTGGGATCATGGTGATACAGTGGATGGCTGTGCTGTCCTTTTGGGATCATGGTGATACAGTGGATGGCTGAGCTGTCCTGTTGGGAACGTAGTGATACAGTGGATGGCTGTGCTGTCCTGTTGGGATCATGGTGATACAGTGGATGGCTGTGCTGTCCTGTTGGGATCATGGTGATACAGTGGATGGCTGAGCTGTCCTGTTGGGATCATGGTGATACAGTGGATGGCTGTGCTGTCCTGTTGGGATCATGGTGATACAGTGGATGGCTGTGCTGTCCTGTTGGGATCATGGTGATACAGTGGATGGCTGTGCTGTCCTGTTGGGATCATGGTGATACAGTGGATGTCTGAGCTGTCCTGTTGGGATGATGGTGATACAGTGGATGGCTGTGCTGTCCTGTTGGGATCATGGTGATACAGTGGATGGCTGTGCTGTCCTGTTGGGAACGTAGTGATACAGTGGATGGCTGTGCTGTCCTGTTGGGATCATGGTGATACAGTGGATGGCTGTGCTGTCCTTTTGGGATCATGGTGATACAGTGGATGGCTGAGCTGTCCTGTTGGGATCATGGTGATACAGTGGATGGCAGTGCTGTCCTGTTGGGATCATGGTGATACAGTGGATGGCAGTGCTGTCCTGTTGGGATCATGGTGATACAGTGGATGGCTGTGCTGTCCTGTTGGGATCATGGTGATACAGTGGATGGCTGTGCTGTCCTGTTGGGATCATGGTGATACAGTGGATGGCTGTGCTGTCCTGTTGGGATCTGTTTGTGGAAACATTCCACTCCAATGTTCGTAGAAAACAGCTTCTGGATGTCATTCTAGTGTTGAAAATCATCAACACATAAAATGGATGAAAAAGGGCTGAACATAAAACCAGGCCATTTACTGGAATGTTCTGGGAAAATATTATACTCACCGGAGGAACAGTCTCAAAAAGAGAACTATCCTGGTAAAGATCAAAACCCAGGCCAGACAGATACAGGGTGTACACAACAGTCTTTAAGACAACACACAACACAAAACCCAGGCCAGACAGATACAGGGTGTACACAACAGTTTTTAAGACAACACACAACACAAAACCCAGGCCAGACAGATACAGGGTGTACACAACAGTCGTTAAGACAACACACAACACAAAACCCAGGCCAGACAGATACAGGGTGTACACAACAGTCCTTAAGGTAACACACAGCACCAAGACAATCAACACACAGGTTTAAATCTACAACCAGCATCTACATCAAGTATTTTAATATCTCTGTCTTTCCCTGTGTCTGTCTCTCTCTGTCTCTCTCTCTCTGTGTCTTTCTCTCTCGGTGTCTCTCTCTCTCTCTCTTTCTCTTTGTGTCTCTCTCTCTCTCTTTCTCTGTGTCTTTCTCTGTGTCTCTCTCTCTGTGTCTCTCTGTCTATCTCTCTGTCTCTCTCTCTCTATTTCTCTGTGTCTTTCTCTGTCTCTCTCTCTCTCTCTGTCTCTCTCTCTCTCTCTATTTCTCTGTGTCTTTCTCTCTCTGTCTCTGTCTCTCTCTCTCTCTTTCTCTGTGTCTCTCTCTCTGTCTCTCTCTGTCAATCTCTGTCTCTCAGGATGAGCCACGCGAGGGGAAAGTCGGATGCAGCTGAAGGTGTGGCCCTGAAGGCTGGCGAGGAATGCCGGATGGCCAGGATCGCTGCCAAGGAACTCTCGCCGTCCTTCCATATCCATGGAAACGGTGAATCCAACGGTGAGTCAATCACAGAGAAATTGACTTAGCTACAGTAACTACTGTATACATGCCCAACCAGGCAGAGAAAAATTATTCAAATTATTGTAGAATTTGAAGTAACTTTATTGAAACTTCCCTTACAGACAATCTGGGTTGGATTCAGTCAGTAGTGTACCCAAATTCAAATTCTCATTATATTGTCCTCTTACCTGAGTAAGACAGTAATCTAGCTGTGTAATATTATTCTCCTTATATTGTCCTCTTACCCGAGTAACACAGTGGTCTAGCTGTGTAATATTATTCTCCTTATATTGTCCTCTTACCTGAATTAACACAGTATTCTAGCTGTGTAATATTATTCTCCTTATATTGTCCTCTTACCTGAGTAACACAGTAATCTAGCTGTGTAATATTATTCTCCTTTTATTGTCCTCTTACCTGAGTAACACAGTAATCTAGCTGTGTAATATTATTCTCCTTTTATTGTCCTCTTACCTGAATTAACACAGTAATCTAGCTGTGTAATATTATTCTCCTTATATTGTCCTCTTACCTGAGTAACACAGTGGTCTAGCTGTGTAATATTATTCACCTTATATTGTCCTCTTACCTGAGTAACACAGTGGTCTAGCTGTGTAATATTATTGACCTTATATTGTCCTCTTACCTGAGTAACACAGTGTCTAGCTGTGTAATCCTGATGTACTGTACCAGTCAGAAGTTTTACAACACCGACTCATTCTAGGATTTTTCTTTCTTTTTTTACTATGTTCTACATTGTAGAATAATAGTAAAGACATCAACACTATGACATAACACATATGGATACATGTAGTAACCAAAAAAGTGTTAAACAAATGAAAATATATTTTAGATTTTAGATTCTTCAAAGTAGCCACCCTTTGCCTTGACGACAGTTTTGCACACTCTTAGCATTCTCTCAACCAGCTTCACCTGGAATACAGTCTTGAAGGAGTTCCCACATATGCTGAGCACTTGTTGGCTGCTTTTCCTTCACTCTGCGGTCCAGCTCATCCCAAGCCATCTCAATTGGGTTGAGGTCGGGTGATTGTGTAGGCCAGGTCATCAGATGCAGCACTCCATTACTCTCCTTCTTGGTCAAATAGCCCTTACACAGCCTGGAGGTGTGTTGGGTCATTGTCCTGTTGAAAAACAAATGATAGTCCCACTAAGCGCAAACCAGATTGGATGGCGTTTTGCTGCAGAATGCTGTGGTAGCCATGCTGGTTAAGTGTGCCTTGAATTCTAAATAAATCACAAACAGTGTCACCAGCAAAGCACCCCCACACCATCACACCTACTCCTCCATGCTTCACGGTGGGAACCACACATGCAGAGATCATCTGTTCACCTACTCTGCGTCTCACAAAGACACGGTGGTTGGAACCAAAAATCTCAAATTTTGACTCATCAGACCAAAGGACAGATTTCCACCGGTCTAATGTCCATTGCTCGTGTTTCTTTGCCCAAGCAAGTCTCTTCTTCTTATTGGTGTCCTTTAGTAGTGGTTTCTTTGCAGCAATTCGACCATGAAGGCCTGATTCTCACAGTCTCCTCTGAACAGTTGATGTTGAGATGTGTCTGTTACTTTAACTCTGTGAAACATTCATTTGGGCTGCAATCTGAGACTGATAACTCTAATGAACTCACCCTCTGCAGCAGAGGTACTCTGGGTCTTCCTTTCCTGTGGAGGTCCTCAAGAGAGCCAGTTTCATCATAGCACTTGATGGTTTTTGTGACTGCACTTTCAAAGTCTTAAAGTAATGGTGGACTGTCATTTCTCTTTGCTTATTTTAGTTGTTCTTGCCATAATATGGACTTGGTCTTTAATCAAATAGGGCTATCTTCTGTATATCACCCTATACCATGTCACAACACAACTGATTGGCTGAAATGCATTTAAAGGAAAGAAATTCCACAAATTAACTTTTAACAAGGCAAACCGTTGAATTGAAATGCCTTCCACCTCATGGTTGAGAGAATGCCAAGCGTGTGCAAAGATGTCATCAAGGCAAAGGGTGGCTACTTTGAAGAATCTCAAATATAAAATATATTTTCATTTGTTTAACACTTTTTTGGTTACTACATGATTCCATATGTGTTATTTCATAGTTTTGATGTCTTCACTATTATTCTACAATGTAGAAAATAGTAAAAATAAAGAAAAAACCTGGAATGAGTCGGTGTCTAAACTTTAGACTGTACTGTGTGTCTGGTGGATTTCTGCCAAATCCCCTCATTCATTGTGTTTCGTCTCCTCCCGCCTGTCTGCCTGTCTGTCTGTCTGCCTGTCTGCCTGTCTGTCTGCCTGTCTGCCTGTCTGTCTGCCTGTCTGTCTGCCTGTCTGTCTGCCTGTCTGCCTGTCTGCCTGTCTGTCTGCCTGTCTGTCTGCCTGTCTGTCTGTCTGCCTGTCTGCCTGTCTGTCTGTCTGCCTGTCTGCCTGTCTGCCTGTCTGCCTGTCTGTCTGTCTGCCTGTCTGCCTGTCTGTCTGCCTGTCTGTCTGCCTGTCTGCCTGTCTGCCTGTCTGCCTGTCTGCCTGTCTGTCTGTCTGTCTGTCTGCCTGTCTACCTGTCTGCCTGTCTGCCTGTCTGTCTGTCTGCCTGTCTGCCTGTCTGCCTGTCTGCCTGTCTGTTTGTCTGCCTGTCTGCCTGTCTGCCTGTCTGCCTGCCTGTCTGTCTGTCTGTCTGTCTGCCTGTCTGTCAGGTCTGGAGTGCCAGCGGCCCAATAAGCACCAGGACAACAAAGACCACGAGATCGTTTCCACGGGAACTGACAGTCCTGAGCTGTGCACCCCGGACACCACGCCTCCCGTGATAACGCCTGACCTCAGCCCAGTCCTGAGCGTCCCCCCCTCGCCCCCCCGCAGCCCGCCAACCTCTAAACACGGTCACTCTCACCGTCCCAGAAACGCCTGCTTCATGCGGCAGAGCGCTGTGGACGACCACGGAGGAGCAGAGATACAGGTGCTAGTGGAGGGGCGGGGCATGGATCTCCAGAGGGGAGGAGCTAACAACTGGACAGAGGACATGTATCCAGACCGGGGGGGTCTCAGCAGCCAATCCCCATCTCTACCTGAGGAGCAGGAGGGACAAGTCAACGGTCACGAGCAGGCCCCGTCCAACCACAAACCGAGGGAGAAGGCCTCGACCAACCACAAGTCCCGGGAGCACACTTCCTCTTCCTATAGGTCGTGGGAGCACTCTTCCTCGTACAACCAGAAGCCCTCAAAGCACACCTCATCCAATCACAAGTCGAGGGAGTACATGCAGTCCAATCACAAAACATGGGATCATTCCTCCTCCACCAATCACAGGGCCTGTGAGAATGCCTCTTCCAATTACAAGCAGCAGGTGCACATTTCATCCAATCACAAAGCCTTGGAGCATAACCTGTCCAATCACAAGACTTCTGAGCATGCTTCTTCCAATCACAAGTCGTGCCAAGATTATACCTGCTCCAATCACATCCCAAAGGACCATGTCTCCTCAGCCAATCACAACAACCCCCGAGAGCATGTGTACTCCAACCACCATTCCAAGCAGCAGCACATCTCATCCAATCACAAGCTTAGCAAGCATGCCTTGCCCGACCCTGGGCTCGACAGCCCCGCAGGGGGCTGGACTGCCGACGACGCCCTGCGGTGGAGCCCTGCCCACTCGCGCCTCACGGACCGAGAGGAGGAGGAGGACAGGCTGGGAGACTACACAGTAGACATGAGGTTCCAGCCCCTGGACTCCACTACCCAGATGTCCCCTGGCCCGGGCCCCAAAAGCAGGTTGCGCCCGCGGGGCCAGCGGCCGTTCAAGGAGGGCTCCATGGACTCTGTACAGATGCTGGACACTCTGAATGTGGGGGCAGAGCAGGAGGAGTGGCCCCTGCACAGGGACCTCACTCTCTCCCCGCCTCTCAAGTCTCAGCCAATCACCTTGGAGCAGGACGAGGAGCACCTCACCCTCAAATCAAACTCAGTGAGTGATTTATTGGTATCAGATTGATCTGTTAACTGGACCTCAGGTTTTAAATACTGATACTGTACTCTTAACTGTAGAATCAGATTGATCTGTTAACTAGACCTCAGGTTTTAAATACTGATACTGTACTCTTAACTGTAGAATCAGATTGATCTGTTAACTGGACTTCAGGTTTTAAATACTGATACTATACTCTCAGCTGTAGAATCAGATTGATCTGTTAACTGGACCTCAGGTTTTAAATACTGATACTGTACTCTTAACTGTAGAATCAGAATGATCTGTTAACTGGACTTCAGGTTTTAAATACTGATACTGTACTCTTAACTGTAGAATCAGATTGATCTGTTAACTGGACCTCAGGTTTTAAATACTGATACTGTACTCTTAACTGTAGAATCAGATTGATCTGTTAACTGGACTTCAGGTTTTAAATACTGATACTATACTCTCAGCTGTAGAATCAGATTGATCTGTTAACTAGACCTCAGGTTTTAATTACTGATACTGTACTCTTAACTGTAGAATCAGATTGATCTGTTAACTGTACCTCACGTTTTAAATAGTGATACTGTACTCTTAACTGTAGAATGAAGTCTGAGATTTAACACTTTCTCTCCTCTCTCCTCCTGTCTCTCTCTCTCCTCTCTTCTCCTTTCTCTCTCTTCTCTCTCCTCCTGTCTCTCTCTCTCCTCCTGTCTCTCTCTCTCCTCTCTTCTCCTTTCTCTCTCTTCTCTCTCCTCCTGTCTCTCTCTCTCCTCCTGGCTCTCTCTCTCCTCCTGTCTCTCTCTCTCCTCTCTTCTCCTTTCTCTCTCTTCTCTCTCCTCCTGTCTCTCTCGCTCCTCTCTTCTCCTTTCTCTCTCTTCTCTCTCCTGTCTCTCTCTCTACTCTCTTCTCCTTTCTCTCTCTTCTCTCTCCTCCTGTCTCTCTCTCTCCTCCTGTCTCTCTCTCCTCTCTTCTCCTTTCTCTCTCTTCTCTCTCCTCCTGTCTCTCTCTCCTCCTGTCTCTCTCTCTCCTCTCTTCTCCTGTCTCTCTCTCCTCCTTCCTCTCTCTCTCCTCTCTCCTCCTATCTCTCTTTTCCTCTCTCCTCCTTCCTCTCTCTCTCCTCTCTCCTCCTTCCTCTCTCTCTCCTCTCTCCTCCTGTCTCTCTCCTCTCTCCTCCTTCCTCTCTCTCTCCTCTCTTCTCCTGTCTCTCTCTCCTCCTTCCTCTCTCTCTCCTCTCTCCTCCTATCTCTCTTTTCCTCTCTCCTCCTTCCTCTCTCTCTCCTCTCTCCTCCTGTCTCTCTCTCCTCTCTCCTCCTTCCTCTCTCTCCTCCTGTCTCTCCCAGGGCTCCAGCTCTGTCCTGGTTGTCATGGTTATTTTACTCAACATTGGAGTAGCCATCCTCTTCATCCATTTCTTTATTTAAACTTCCTTCTATGATCTACTAAGTCTTACTATTATTATTATTATGATGATGACTTCTATTCCATGAGTTATTATTGATCCAGACGTGACTCTGCCCAGCCAACGGGAGGCTGCAGCGTGGAAGGAGGAGTGACGACGGACATCGACAACATGGTCTTTCTATTGTTGTTAACAACACACTGTTGTTCCCTTGTCCACCCCTTTGATGTTAATCTCATCTCATGTCACAGACTCAGTTAAGGTATATAATTCAACAGATTTATCTATCTGCCTTGAGTTTCTAAAACACTACAGTTTATTTTTTATTTTTAATGAATTGGCCTTTTGTTGTGCTTGCAACCACGTGGAAAGGTATTGCATTACGACTGTGGAAGGGGATTAGAACAGCAGCTTTGAGATGGTGCGATGTGATGTGGTGGCGTAGTCGGCCACAAATGCACGGGTTTTGTTAGTAGGGCACCTGCTGTATAGAGGACAGGATACACAGGACACAGACTATGTCCACTTGACCCATCCATCCAAGACTAGTGTACAGCACCCTCTGTCCTACACTTTATCCCACTTAACAATATGACATGCTAGCCCAGAGCATGGTGATCACACTTCTTCACCCACCCTAGCCCCTATACCCTATACCCTATGGCCTCATCCACCAACCGCTGGGGTGCCTCTCAAATGGCACCCTATTCCCTATATAGTGTACTACTTTTGACCAGAGCTCTATGGAGGCTACAGTTAAACATAGTGCATGATAGAGGGTATAAGGTGCCATTAGGGACGTAGTCCTGATCTATGCTACCAAACTATGCTGCAAGAGAAGATCCATGTTAAAGGGCTCCGCCATGTTTATTTTCCTGTTCACCATAACACACGCACACACACACACACTCACTCTCTCACACATACACACGCACACACTCTCACACACACACTCTCTCACATACACACTCTCTCACACATACACACGCACACTCTCTCACACATACACAGGCACACACACACTCTCTCACATACACACTCACTCACACACATACACATACACACAGACACAGACACAGACACACACACAGACACACACACACACACACACACACACACACACACACACACACACACACACACACACACACATTGCATGAGGGCGTGTGCAGTTAAAATAGCATCTTCCTCTCCCTCTGTCTTTTACATCTGGTGTTCTTCATTTGTACACAAACCCACCCAGGTATCCATTCTTATGGTTCCCTTCACCCAGATATCCATTCTTATGGTTCCCTTCACTGCAACTATGAACTGAGAGTTGGGATCAATGCCGTTTCACATTCAGTCGAATCAGGAAACTGACATTTTTAAGATTCGATTCATGAATTGAATAAAACCCACACGTTTCTATGAGTTTTTTTTTTGATCCATGAATCATTCATGAATGATCTCAACCCTATCACTTACACAACAAAACACACGCAGTGTCCACACCCACAGACACACACACACACTACTGACATACTGAGGACTATGGAGGTGGGAGAATTCAGGCTTGCCCCTGTGTACAGCATTGAGACTGTTACGTTATAACACTGATTCTAAGTATATATATATATATATGTATGTATCATTATTATTCAGATGTTTGTTACTGTTGAGCATTTTGCCAGACAGAGAGAATGCTGAGTGCCTCGTATTTATTTATTTATTATTCATGTAATGATTCACTTGATGAAACACCCCTCGTGGGACATGCAGTCTGGGAAGGGGGGGGTCGACCTTCAGAATGGTGAAAGGTTGACCCCTCCTGAAGTGGCATGCACCGTTTAGTCTCTCTCCCAGTCGGACTTCTTCCAGACCAGTCCACAGGGAGAACCGGGTCTCTTCCAGACCAGTCCAAAGTCCCAAATGGAACCCTCTTCCCTATATAGCTAGTGCACTACTTTGGGAGAACATTAGGCCCTGGTCCAGAATGGTGCATGGTATATAGTGAATAGGGTGCTATTTGGGAATACAGCCTGGATGTGTTCTCCTTCAGTGTCACCTCCAGACATGCTGGGGGACCCATGAGATGTTTTTCAGCATGTTTGTTTAGCCTGCTCAAATCTGGTGTCCGTCAGTTTGTGAGTCTCTCTCTCTCCGGCTCTCCTAGTGTTTTTTTACCCAGCAACAGGTGGCTGGCGCTGAGGCAGAGACCATCATCGGGGTCAAATAAATAAAAACGCTAGCTTTTAAAAACTCTTGTGGATTTTAAAAATGTTCGATCCAGAGTTTTATGAATGAGCTAAAAAAAAATCTGTTCTGCTGTTTTATACTTGGCACCCGGTGACATCATGTTGTGACATCATTGCATGCCCAAGCATGCTCTTTTCTTACGCTTTTGGTTTATGATATGTGGAGAAAAATAATGAAATGTTTGAAATGACTGTGTGTGCGCGTCGGTGTGGTTACTGCTGCTGTCCTCAGACACAGGTACAGTCGACTGGGTTTCAGATGTTAAAATCCATCTCCTCATATAGCCTCAGACACAGGTACAGTCGACTGGGTTTCAGATGTTAAAACCCATTCCAAGTGTATGAATGTATAGTAACTACAGGCTTCCTGTATTGACTTGTCTCTCTGCAGTAAGTTACTGTCAATACAACCAAAGTGTAAAAAAGGTCAGCCAGCCCTCAAGAAACAACATTCAAAACCCCACACACTACAATCACTCTTCACTCCCGTCATCATTGGTTGTTTCAAAAACTTTATTTATACAACCAAATTCACATTCAAAGTGCAGCACAGGAAGGACACTTAGAGCAAACAGAGTATTTAAAAAACAACAATAACAAGACAAGGCACAGGAAGGACACTTAGAGCAAACAGAGTATTTAAAACACAAACAATAACAAGACAAGAAACAGGAAGTGTCAAGAAAGCTTCAGGAATATCTCTGTGGGTAGAATACAGACAGTAACAACCGATGATAACATTAGATAACTAGTTCAATAGGTCATCTCGTCCTCCAGCCGGCGCTCTCTCTATCTCTGTAGGAATGAAGCCTGGGGACTCTAGAGCTCTGACTTCTAATTCTGAATTCTACTCTTTTATCTTCCGAGATGTGCACTTCCTAAAGAACCAACCTCTTCAGGACCAAATATCATGCCTTCATACTACCCGTTTATGTAAATAAAAAGGGAAAGGAAAGGGGGGTACCTAGTCAGTTGTCCAACAATGTATTCAACTGAAATGGTGTCTTCCGCATTTAACCCAACCCCTCTGAATCAGAGATGCGGGGGGGCTGCCTTAATCGACATCCACGTCTTCGGCGCCCCGGGAAACAGTATCAGGGCTGGGGTCAATTCCATTTAAATTCAGGAACTACAATGAAATGAATATTCTCTTCAATGCATTTCAATGAGGAAAATGTGGAATTTGGTTTACTTTCTGAATGGAATTGAAATTGAGCCTAACCCTGCTAGGTAGTCCTCCAGAACTCCCCAGTTGAACATTTAAAGACACTCTCAAAAGAAGAAGAACACAACAGTCTACATAACTGCTATTTAAATACAGGAAGAAATATAAAACACAGACAAAAATACTGAAAAGACCATTTGAAAATGTTAAGAAAAGACCGCTTGAAAACGTAAAGAAAAGACCGTTTGACAATGTAAAGAAACGACCGTTTGAAAATGTAAAGAAACGACCATTTGAAAATGTAAAGAAAAGACCGTTTGAAAATGTAAAGAAAAGACCGTTTGAAAATGTAAAGAAAAGACCGTTTGAAAATGTAAAGAAAAGACCATTTGAAAATGTAAAGAAAAGACCATTTGAAAATGTAAAGAAAAGACCGTTTGAAAATGTAAAGAAAAGACCATTTGAAAATGTAAAGAAAAGACCGTTTGAAAATGTAAAGAAAAGACCGTTTGAAAATGTAAAGAAAAGACCGTTTGAAAATGTAAAGAAAAGACCATTTGAAAATGTAAAGAAAAGACCATTTGAAAATGTAAAGAAAAGACAGTTTGAAAATGTAAAGAAAAGACAGTTTGAAAATGTAAAGAAAAGACAGTTTGAAAATGTAAAGAAAAGACAGTTTGAAAATGTAAAGAAAAGACAGTTTGAAAATGTAAAGAAAAGACAGTTTGAAAATGTAAAGAAAAGACCGTTTGAAAATGTAAAGAAAAGACCGTTTGAAAATGTAAAGAAAAGACCATTTGAAAATGTAAAGAAAAGACCATTTGAAAATGTAAAGAAAAGACCCTTTGAAAATTTAAAGAAAAGACAGCAAGGTGGGTTTTCTGTGTAAACAACCGAATAGTTAGGCCTACTTACTAGTTGGTCCCCCACCCCTTCCTTCTGGACACAATAAACCCACCCCCCCATCACCACTGACTCCTTAATCAAGGTTAGGAGTCAAAGGTTAGAGAGTATTCACAGTGATCAGCCTGAGATGAACACACCTTAACCGTCCAGTACTGCTTCAGTGGTGGTACAGCGGCTTTGGGTTGCAGTGGAGAATAGGTTGAGTTCATGAGTCCTGAGGAACCACGTTCAGCAGCTTCTGACAGAACACGGTCAACAAGCCTGCAAGAAACCCAGCTCTACTATTACACCCTTTCATCATCATCAGTAGTAGTACTAGTAGTAGTACTAGTAGTAGTAGTAGTAGTAGTAGTAGCAGTACAAGTTACAGTAGTAGTAGTACTAGTAGTAGCAGTACTAGTAGTAGCAGTACTAGTACTAGCGGTATACTAAACTATTACTAGTAGTAGTAGCAGTACTAGTACTAGCAGCACTAGTACTAGTAGTATACTAAACTATTACTAGTAGTAGCAGTACTAGTAGTAGCAGTACTAGTACTAGTAGTATACTAAAATATTACTAGTAGTAGTAGTACTAGTAGTAGTAGTACTAGTAGTAGCGGTACTAGCAGCAGTACTGGTACTGGTAGTATACTAAACCATTACTAGCAGTAGTAGTACTAGTAGTAGCAGTACTAGTAGTAGCAGTACTAGTACTATTAGTATACTAAACTAGTAGTAGTAGTAGTAGTACTAGTAGTAGCAGTATTAGTAGTAGCAGTACTAGTACTATTAGTATACTAAACTATTACTAGTAGTAGTAGTACTAGTAGTAGTAGTAGTACTAGCAGTACTAGCAGCAGCAGTACTAGCAGCAGCAGCGGTATTAGTAGTAGTGTATTTAATTCATCTAGATGTCATCTTGATGTGTACTGTACATTAACCTTGTGAGTAGAAGTGATAGTTTAGTATATTGATGTGTACTGTACATTAACCTTGTTAGTAGAAGTGATAGTTTAGTATATTGATGTGTACTGTACATTAACCTTGTTAGTAGAAGTGATAGTTTAGTATATTGATGTGTACTGTACATTAACCTTGTGAGTAGAAGTGATAGTTTAGTATCTTGATGTGTACTGTACATTAACCTTGTTAGTAGAAGTGATAGTTTAGTATCTTGATGTGTACTGTACATTAACCTTGTGAGGAGAAGTGATAGTTTAGTATCTTGATGTGTACTGTACATTAACCTTGTGAGGAGAAGTGATAGTTTAGTATCTTGATGTGTACTGTACATTAACCTTGTTAGTAGAAGTGATAGTTTAGTATATTGATGTGTACTATACATTAACCTTGTGAGGAGAAGTGATAGTTTAGTATCTTGATGTGTACTGTACATTAACCTTGTTAAGTAGAAGTGATAGTTTAGTATCTTGATGTGTACTGTACATTAACCTTGTTAGTAGAAGTGATAGTTTAGTATCTTGATGTGTACTGTACATTAACCTTGTGAGGAGAAGTGATAGTTTAGTATCTTGATGTGTACTGTACATTAACCTTGTTAGTAGAAGTGATAGTTTAGTATCTTGATGTGTACTGTACATTAACCTTGTTAGTAGAAGTGATAGTTTAGTATATTGATGTGTACTATACATTAACCTTGTGAGGAGAAGTGATAGTTTAGTATCTTGATGTGTACTGTACATTAACCTTGTTAGTAGAAGTGATAGTTTAGTATCTTGATGTGTACTGTACATTAACCTTGTGAGGAGAAGGAATAGTTTAGTGATTTTCTACAGGAAGTGACATCAGTGTTCAGTTACTCACTGATGCCATTGATGATCCAGCTGGGTTTCTTCTGCCACCAAACACCAAAGAAATAGACGGGTACTCCAGTGGTGATGATACCGAAGCCGATGCCACACTCCACGGGCGTCTTCCAAAATGACACCACAATGAGGAAGACACACAATATCACGAAACTCACCGGGAGTAGAAGATTCACCTGGAACACACACACACAACGATGTAGGACCCACAGGAGAAACACACACAGAAACACTTATACAAACACACACACACACACACACACACACACACACACACACACACACAACGATGTAGGACCCACAGGAGAAACACACACAGAAACACTTATACAAAACGAACACACACACACACACACACACACAGACTTACCTTGACGGGTCGCTCCAGTTCAGGTCTCTTGTATCGCAGCCACATCATGCCGATGATTGCCATGGCAACGCAGAGCCAGTTGACGAAGCTGAAGAAGTTGATGATGGAGAAGATGTCGCTGGACAATGCATACAGCAACGTCATTATGCACTGAGAGAGACAACATACAGCACCGTCATTATGCACTGAGAGAGACAACATACAGCACCGTCACTATGCACTGAGAGACAACATACAGCAACGTCATTATGCACTGAGAGAGACAACATACAGCACCGTCATTATGCACTGAGAGAGACAACATACAGCACCGTCACTATGCACTGAGAGACAACATACAGCACCGTCACTATGCACTGAGAGACAACATACAGCACCGTCATTATGCACTGAGAGACAACATACAGCACCGTCATTATGCACTGAGAGACAACATACAGCACCGTCACTATGCACTGAGAGACAACATACAGCACCGTCACTATGCACTGAGAGAGACAACATACAGCACCGTCACTATGCACTGAGAGAGACAACATACAGCACCGTCACTATGCACTGAGAGAGACAACATACAGCACCGTCATTATGCACTGAGAGAGACAACATACAGCACCGTCATTATGCACTGAGAGAGACAACATACAGCACCGTCACTATGCACTGAGAGAAACAACATACAGCACCGTCATTATGCACTGAGAGAAACAACATACAGCACCGTCACTATGCACTGAGAGAGACAACATACAGCACCGTCATTATGCACTGAGAGAGACAACATACAGCACCGTCACTATGCACTGAGAGAGACAACATACAGCACCGTCATTATGCACTGAGAGAGACAACATACAGCAACGTCATTATGCACTGAGAGAGACAACATACAGCACCGTCATTATGCACTGAGAGACAACATACAGCACCGTCACTATGCACTGAGAGAGACAACATACAGCACCGTCACTATGCACTGAGAGACAACATACAGCACCGTCACTATGCACTAAGAGACAACATACAGCACCGTCACTATGCACTGAGAGACAACATACAGCACCGTCACTATGCACTGAGAGAGACAACATACAGCACCGTCACTATGCACTGAGAGAGACAACATACAGCACCGTCATTATGCACTGAGAGAGACAACATACAGCACCGTCATTATGCACTGAGAGAGACAACATACAGCACCGTCATTATGCACTGAGAGAGACAACATACAACACCGTCACTATGCACTGAGAGAGACAACATACAGCACCGTCACTATGCACTGAGAGAGACAACATACAGCACCGTCACTATGCACTGAGAGACAACATACAGCACCGTCACTATGCACTGAGAGAGACAACATACAGCACCGTCACTATGCACTGAGAGAGACAACATACAGCACCGTCACTATGCACTGAGAGAGACAACATACAACACCGTCACTATGCACTGAGAGAGACAACATACAGCACCGTCACTATGCACTGAGAGAAACAACATACAGCACCGTCACTATGCACTGAGAGAGACAACATACAGCACCGTCACTATGCACTGAGAGAGACAACATACAGCACCGTCATTATGCACTGAGAGAGACAACATACAGCACCGTCATTATGCACTGAGAGAGACAACATACAGCACCGTCACTATGCACTGAGAGAGACAACATACAGCACCGTCACTATGCACTGAGAGAGACAACATACAGCACCGTCATTATGCACTGAGAGAGACAACATACAGCACCGTCACTATGCACTGAGAGAGACAACATACAGCACCGTCACTATGCACTGAGAGAGACACTATACAGCACCGTCACTATGCACTGAGAGAGACAACATACAGCACCGTCACTATGCACTGAGAGAGACAACATACAGCACCGTCACTATGCACTGAGAGAAACAACATACAGCACCGTCACTATGCACTGAGAGAAACAACATACAGCAACGTCATTATGCACTGAGAGAGACAACATACAGCACCGTCACTATGCACTGAGAGAGACAACATACAGCACCGTCACTATGCACTGAGAGAGACAACATACAGCACCGTCATTATGCACTGAGAGAGACAACATACAGCACCGTCACTATGCACTGAGAGAGACAACATACAGCACCGTCATTATGCACTGAGAGAGACAACATACAGCACCGCCATTATGCACTGAGAGAGACAACATACAGCACCGTCATTATGCACTGAGAGAGACAACATACAGCACCGTCATTATGCACTGAGAGACAACATACAGCACCGTCATTATGCACTGAGAGAGACAACATACAGCACCGTCACTATGCACTGAGAGAGACAACATACAGCACCGTCATTATGCACTGAGAGAGACAACATACAGCACCGTCACTATGCACTGAGAGAGACAACATACAGCACCGTCACTATGCACTGAGAGAGACAACATACAGCACCGTCACTATGCACTGAGAGACAACATACAGCACCGTCACTATGCACTGAGAGAGACAACATACAGCACCGTCACTATGCACTGAGAGACAACATACAGCACCGTCACTATGCACTAAGAGAAACAACATACAGCACCGTCACTATGCACTAAGAGAGACACTATACAGCACCGTCACTATGCACTGAGAGAGACAACATACAGCACCGTCACTATGCACTGAGAGAGACAACATACAGCACCGTCATTATGCACTGAGAGAAACAACATACAGCACCGTCACTATGCACTGAGAGAGACAACATACAGCACCGTCACTATGCACTGAGAGAGACAACATACAGCACCGTCACTATGCACTGAGAGAGACAACATACAGCACCGTCATTATGCACTGAGAGAAACAACATACAGCACCGTCACTATGCACTGAGAGAGACAACATACAGCACCGTCACTATGCACTGAGAGAGACAACATACAGCACCGTCACTATGCACTGAGAGAGAAAAAATACAGCACCGTCATTATGCACTGAGAGAGACAACATACAGCACCGTCACTATGTACTGAGAGAGACAACATACAGCACCGTCACTATGTACTGAGAGAGACAACATACAGCACCGTCACTATGCACTGAGAGAAACAACATACAGCACCGTCATTATGCACTGAGAGAGACAACATACAGCACCGTCACTATGCACTGAGAGAGACAACATACAGCACCGTCATTATGCACTGAGAGAGACAACATACAGCACCGTCACTATGCACTGAGAGAGACAACATACAGCACCGTCACTATGCACTGAGAGAGACAACATACAGCACCGTCATTATGCACTGAGAGAGACAACATACAGCACCGTCACTATGTACTGAGAGAGACAACATACAGCACCGTCACTATGCACTGAGAGAAACAACATACAGCACCGTCATTATGCACTGAGAGAGACAACATACAGCACCGTCACTATGCACTGAGAGAGACAACATACAGCACCGTCACTATGCACTGAGAGAGACAACATACAGCACCGTCACTATGCACTGAGAGAGACAACATACAGCACCGTCACTATGCACTGAGAGAGACAACATACAGCACCGTCACTATGCACTGAGAGAGACAACATACAGCACCGTCACTATGCACTGAGAGAGACAACATACAGCACCGTCATTATGCACTGAGAGAGACAACATACAGCACCGTCACTATGCACTGAGAGAGACAACATACAGCACCGTCACTATGCACTGAGAGAGACAACATACAGAACCGTCACTATGCACTGAGAGAGACAACATACAGCACCGTCACTATGCACTGAGAGAGAGACAACATACAGCACCGTCACTATGCACTGAGAGACAACATACAGCACCGTCACTATGCACTAAGAGAGACAACATACAGCAACGTCATTATGCACTGAGAGAGACAACATACAGCAACGTCATTATGCACTGAGAGAGACAACATACAGCACCGTCACTATGCACTGAGAGACAACATACAGCAACGTCATTATGCACTGAGAGAGACAACATACAGCACCGTCACTATGCACTGAGAGAGACAACATACAGCACCGTCACTATGCACTGAGAGAGACAACATACAGCACCGTCATTATGCACTAAGAGAGAGACAACATACAGCACCGTCATTATGCACTGAGAGAGACAACATACAGCACCGTCATTATGCACTGAGAGACAACATACAGCACCGTCACTATGCACTGAGAGAGACAACATACAGCACCGTCACTATGCACTGAGAGAGACAACATACAGCACCGTCATTATGCACTGAGAGAGACAACATACAGCACCGTCACTATGCACTGAGAGAGACAACATACAGCACCGTCACTATGCACTGAGAGAGACAACATACAGCACCGTCACTATGCACTGAGAGAGACAACATACAGCACCGTCACTATGCACTGAGAGAGACAACATACAGCACCGTCACTATGCACTGAGAGAGACAACATACAGCACCGTCATTATGCACTGAGAGACAACATACAGCACCGTCACTATGCACTGAGAGACAACATACAGCACCGTCATTATGCACTGAGAGACAACATACAGCACCGTCATTATGCACTGAGAGAGACAACATACAGCACCGTCATTATGCACTGAGAGAGACAACATACAGCACCGTCACTATGCACTGAGAGAGACAACATACAGCACCGTCACTATGCACTGAGAGAGACAACATACAGCACCGTCATTATGCACTGAGAGAGACAACATACAGCACCGTCATTATGCACTGAGAGAGACAACATACAACACCGTCACTATGCACTGAGAGAGACAACATACAGCACCGTCACTATGCACTAAGAGACAACATACAGCACCGTCATTATGCACTGAGAGAGACAACATACAGCACCGTCACTATGCACTGAGAGACAACATACAGCACCGTCATTATGCACTGAGAGAGACAACATACAGCACCGTCACTATGCACTGAGAGACAACATACAGCACCGTCACTATGCACTGAGAGAGACAACATACAGCACCGTCATTATGCACTGAGAGAGACAACATACAGCACCGTCACTATGCACTGAGAGACAACATACAGCACCGTCACTATGCACTGAGAGAGACAACATACAGCACCGTCATTATGCACTGAGAGAGACAACATACAGCACCGTCATTATGCACTGAGAGAGACAACATACAGCACCGTCATTATGCACTGAGAGAGACAACATACAGCACCGTCACTATGCACTGAGAGAGACAACATACAGCACCGTCATTATGCACTGAGAGAGACAACATACAGCACCGTCATTATGCACTAAGAGACAACATACAGCACCGTCACTATGGACTGAGAGAGACAACATACAGCACCGTCACTATGCACTGAGAGAGACAACATACAGCACCGTCATTATGCACTGAGAGAGACAACATACAGCACCGTCATTATGCACTGAGAGAGACAACATACAGCACCGTCATTATGCACTGAGAGAGACAACATACAGCACCGTCATTATGCACTGAGAGAGACAACATACAGCACCGTCATTATGCACACAACTATTCACACAACAGGAGTCAAAACACTGATTCACACAACAGGAGTCAAAACACTGATTCACACAACAGGAGTCAAAACACTGATTCACACAACAGGAGTCAAAACACTGATTCACACAACAGGAGTCAAAACACTGATTCACACAACAGGAGTCAAAACACTGATTCACACAACAGGAGTCAAAACACTGATTCACACAACAGGAGTCAAAACACTGATTCACACAACAGGAGTCAAAACACTGATTCACACAACAGGAGTCAAAACACTGATTCACACAACAGGAGTCAAAACACTGATTCACACAACAGGAGTCAAAACACTGATTCACACAACAGGAGTCAAAACACTGATTCACACAACAGGAGTCAAAACACTGATTCACACAACAGGAGTCAAAACACTGATTCACACAACAGGAGTCAAACACTGATACACACAACAGGAGTCAAAACACTGATTCACACAACAGGAGTCAAAACACTGATTCACACAACAGGAGTCAAACACTGATACACACAACAGGAGTCAAAACACTGATTCACACAACAGGAGTCAAAACACTGATTCACACAACAGGAGTCAAACACTGATTCACACAACAGGAGTCAAAACACTGATTCACACAACAGGAGTCAAAACACTGATTCACACAACAGGAGTCAAACACTGATTCACACAACAGGAGTCAAACACTGATACACACAACAGGAGTCAAACACTTATACAAACAACAGGAGTCAAAACACTGATACACACAACAGGAGTCAAACACTGATACACACAACAGGAGTCAAAACACTGATTCACACAACAGGAGTCAAACACTGATTCACACAACAGGAGTCAAACACTGATTCACACAACAGGAGTCAAACACTGATTCACACAACAGGAGTCAAACACTGATACAAACAACAGGAGTCAAATTGAGAGGTTAAATAAATAAATATTCATCCTGAATGTGTAACTTTGTTGACAGTGACAGGACTCACGGTGAAGATGAGTGAAGGCTGAGGGGTGAACAGGATCGGGTGGATCATGGACAACAGAATGATAATGACAGGACTCACGGTGAAGATGAGTGAAGGCTGAGGGGTGAGCAGGATCGGGTGGATCATGGACAACAGAATGGGCAGGTGACCTTCTCGTGACCCGACCAAAAACAACCTGACAGAAAGAAAGATGGAGAGAAGTCTATTACAAACAGGTACTATTACAAACAGGTACTATTACAAACAGGTACTATTACAAACAGGTGTGTGTGTGTGTGTGTGTGTGTGTGTGTGTGTGTGTGTGTGTGTGTGTGTGTGTGTGTGTGTGTGTGTGTGTGTGTGTGTGTGTGTGTGTGTGTGTGTGTGTGTGTGTGTGTGTGTGTGTGTGTGTGTGTGTGTGTGTGTTACCTGGAGGAGGTGAAGAGTGATCCGTTAACGGAGCCGAAACAGGACAGTCCCACAAACACAGGGATGATCCAGGCCATGACGCCCAGGTGGAAGTTACCAAAGTCCTGCAGGTCACAGTTACTTGGAGTTAGGGGTAGCTCTGTGTGTGTGTGTGTGTGTGTGTGTGTGTGTGTGTGTGTGTGTGTGTGTGTGTGTGTGTGTGTGTGTGTGTGTGTGTGTGTGTGTGTGTGTGTGTGTGTGTGTGTGTGTGTGTGGGTAACGTCATGCTCGTAGTCTCACCACTGCCACGGCCTCTGAAGCCACCATCTCCTCAGGGCTGATGGTGGTGAAGTAGGCCAGGTTAGTAAGGACATACACCACCGTCACCATGGGCAGGGAGAGCATGATGGCACGCGGCAGGTTCCTACACACACACACGAAACAAGGGTCAAGGAAAGGTCAAATGTAAACTCCCTCCTTGCCTGTCACCATGGTAACAGGTGACGGGGAGGAGAAAATCTAAAATGGCACCCTAGTCTACCGTATAGAGGCGATGGCTGCCGTTTTATGGCCTGACTAACCAACTGTGCTATTTAGTTTGTTACACATTTTGTACATAACCTTATATATATATACATACATAGTGCACTACAGGTGACTTACTTGTGCGGCTCAATCATCTCTTCTGTGACTAAATTTAAATTATTCCTGTGAAAAAAAACAAAATAAAATTAATTGTTTCACTTAACTGTACTAGAGACGCCAGACAGACAGTAGGCCTATACCATTATGAACCACTGTAGTAGAGATGCCAGACAGACAGTAGGCCTATACCATTATGAACCACTGTAGTAGAGATGCCAGACAGACAGTAGGCCTATACCATTATGAACCACTGTAGTAGAGATGCCAGACAGACAGTAGGCCTATACCATTATGAACCACTGTAGTAGAGATGCCAGCCAGACAGTAGGCCTATACCATTATGAACCACTGTAGTAGAGATGCCAGACAGACAGTAGGCCTATACCATTATGAACCACTGTAGTAGAGATGCCAGCCAGACAGTAGGCCTATACCATTATGAACCACTGTAGTAGAGATGCCAGACTGACAGTAGTCCTATACCATTATGAACCACTGTACTAGAGATGCCAGACTGACAGTAGGCCTATACCATTATGAACCACTGTAGTAGAGATGTCAGACAGACAGTAGGCCTATACCATTATGAACCACTGTAGTAGAGATGCCAGACAGACAGTAGGCCTATACCATTATGAACCACTGTAGTAGAGATGCCAGATAGACAGTAGCCTATACCATTATGAACCACTGTAGTAGAGATGCCAGACAGACAGTAGACCTATACCATTATGAACCACTGTAGTAGAGATGCCAGCCAGACAGTAGGCCTATACCATTATGAACCACTGTAGTAGAGATGCCAGACAGACAGTAGACCTATACCATTATGAACCACTGTAGTAGAGATGCCAGACAGACAGTAGGCCTATACCATTATGAACAGTGCTGTATTCATCATGTGTACAGGTGACCTCTTCATCCACCTAGCTTACTTTGAAATGTTTGTTATTTATTCAAACTAGACAGATATTTGAATGGTTTAAAATACTAATGAATACATAGACACTGGACCAAACTAAGAAGCAGGTAAAGTGTTCTGTAGTCCAGGACTAGGTTTAATCTGGGTCTGGGAGCCGGACACACAGGTTTATCCCAAACACTAGTTCTGTTCTCTCCTCCCTAACTACCAGCCTCCTCCTCCCTACTTACCAGCCTCCGTAGGCAAACAGGCCACTGTACAGGGCCAACCCGAAGCTGCCAACGTCCGTCCTTGTCCCTTCGAATGCGTTCTCTGGCCAAAGACGCTCCGTCCCTCCTGAAAAGAGATGAACGTTTGTGAGTGGACTGACAGAGGAAGAAGATATCACTGACAGATCGCAAACAAAAACTCTTCTTCAACACTTCTCTGTGTCTACTTCTCACCTCTGCCAATCTGTACAAAGCCGAGGAGGATGATGAGCACCAGAGCGAGGAGCTTGGCTGCAGTGAAGACATCTTGAACCCATGTGGCAGCCTTCACACTCCAGCAGTTTACTGCTGTCAAGAGCACTGGAACAGACAGACAGACAGACAGACAGACAGACAGACAGACAGACAGACAGACAGACAGACAGAGGTTTATTCCGCAGGTTAGGGGAGAATTGCTAGCCTGTTGGAACCAGACTGATCGCTGCGTTCATCATTCTATTTCATTTCACAGTAAAACAGAATGGTGAACACGGCAATCAGACAGGACAGCTGGTTCATTCCACCTGGCTAGAATAATTGCTGTCCTAAGGGCATCCGTTTGTAACGTGAGGCGCACAGTACTACATAGAGCCATGACTACATGGATCTCTATTCCACATCAGGTAACTGATGCAAGAAGTAGAATCAGATTTTTTTTAAACAGTTAAAAATACACCTTATGGAACAGCGGGGACTGTGAAGAGACACATACACGAGTACACGTAACGGATGTGAAATGGCTAGCTAGTTAGCGGTGGTGCGCGCTAATAGCCTTTCAATCGGTGACGTCACTTGCTCTGAGACCTTGAAGTAGTGGTTCCCCTTGCTCTGCAAGGGCCGCGGCCTTTGTGGAGCGATGGGTAACTATGCTTCGTGGGTGACTGTTGTTGATGTGTGCAGAGGGTCCCTGGTTCGCGCGAGGGGATGGACTAAAGTTAAACTGTTACATACAGACACGCGGACATTGTAATATTGTTGTATGGTGGTATTATACATTTTGAATTGTAGATACAGTTGAAGTTGGAAGTTTACATACACTTAGGTTGGAGTCATTAAAACTCGCTTTTCAACCACTCCACAAATTTCTTGTTAACAAACTATAGTTTTGTCAAGTCGGTTAGGACATCTACTTTATGCATAACACAAGTCATTTTTCCAACAATTGTTTACAGACAAATTATTTCACTTATAATTCACTGTATCACAACTCCAGTGGGTCAGAAGTTTACATACACTAAGTTGACTGTGCCTTTAAACAGCTTGGAAAATTCCAGAAAATGATGTCATGGTTTTAGAAGCTTCTGATGGGCTAATTGACATCATTTGAGTCAATTGTAGGTGTACCTGTGGATGTATTTCAAGGCCTACCTTCAAACTCAGTGCCTTTTTGTTTGACATCATGGGAAAATTAAAAGAAATCTGCCAAGACCCCAGAAAAAAATGGTAGACCTCCACAAGTTTGGTTCATCCTTGGGAGCAATTTCCAAACGCCTGAAGGTACCACGTTCATCTGTACAAACAATAGTACGCAAGTATAAACACCATGGGACCACGCAGCCGTCATACCGCTCAGGAAGGAGACACGTTCTGTCTCCTAGAGATTCACTTACTTTGGTGCGAAAAGTGCAAATCAATCCCAGAACAACAGCAAAGGACAATGTGAAGATGCTGGAGTAAACAGGTACAAAATAATCTATATTCACAGTAAAATGAGTCCTATATCGACATAACCTGAAAGGCCACTCAGCAAGGAAGAAGCCACTGCTCTAAATCCGCCATAAAAAAGCAAGACTACGGTTTGCAACTGCACATGGGGACAAAGATCGTACTTTTTGGCGACATGTTCTCTGGTCTGATGAAACAAAAATAGAACTGTTTTGCCATAATGGCCATCGTTATGTTTGGAGGAACAAGGGGGAGGCTTGCAAGCCGAAGAACACCATACCAACCGTGAAGCACGGGGGTGGCAGCATCATGTAGTGTGGGTGCTTTGCTGCAGGAGGGACTGGTGCACTTCACAAAATAGATGGCATCATGAGGCAGGAAAATTATGTGGATATATTGAAGCAACATCTCAAGACATCAGTCAGGAAGTCAAAGCTTGGTCGCAAATGGGTCTTCCAAATGGACAATGCATACTTCCAAAGTTGTGGCAAAATGGCTTAAGGACAACAAAGTCAAGGTATTGGAGTGGCCATCACAAAGTCCTGACCTAATTGAGTGTATGTAAACTTCTGACCCACTGGGAATGTGATGAAAGAAATAAAAGCTGAAATAAATCACTCTACTATTATTCTGACATTCCACATTCTTAAAATAAAGTGGTGATCCTAACTGACCTAAAACAGAGGATTTTTACTAGGATTAAATGTCAGGAATTGTGAAAAACTTAGTTTAAATGCATTTGGCTAAGGTGTATGTAAACTTCCGACTTCAACTGTACCTCAATTACCTCTTACCCCTGCACATCGTGGTATCCCGTGTATAAAGCAGAGTTATCGTTACTCATTGTGTATTTATTATTACATGCTTTACTTTTCTATTATTTCTCTACTTTCTCTCAGCATTGTTGGTAAGCGCCAACAAGTTAGTCTACTTACACCTGTCGTTTACGAAGCATGGGATTTGATAAATAGCTGATGCAACCAGACAGGAAATACTGGTTCAACATAGTGTAATGACCTGACTAGATCATAAAGGAACAATTGGCCAGACAGAGGACTAGCCTAACACATAACACACAGCTGTCTGTGCGGGTCGCTACAATAGGTTCATTCAAAGTGTAGAGATAAAATGTGTATCTCATAAAGCAAACTGACTTACATATACACTGGCAGGCGATCAATTTAGCGACATTTTCTGGTACCGGAGAGAACGGGAAGATGGGTTTGAGTAAATAAGTGGCAAATACATAAGAAACGATGTACTGAGAAGAAGGGCGGATGATCAGTAGTTCTATCCAGAGTTTTAGGAATGCAGGAAGAGACCCATAGACCTCTAGGATGTAGGCATAATCTCCTCCAGATTTGGTGATGGTGGTCCCTAATTCTGCATAGCACAGAGCCCCCATTGTCGAGAACAACCCACACACTGCCCAAATGATCAACGACAGTCCGACTGAACCAGCTTCCTTCACTACCCCGATGGGTGTCACGAATATCCCCGAGCCGATGATGCTACCCACGATGATAGCAACACCATTCAGTAGAGTTATAGTTCTTTTCAGTTCAACTGTGTTCTTCCCGGAGATGCTGCCACATTTACTCGTCTTTCTTTCAGTTGGGTTTGAGAGCGCACTGCCTTCAATCAGAGAAAACACTTCTTCGTGGACGCCTGATTCCCCCGAGGACTTGGAGTGACGTTTCTTCAAATTTGACATGTTGAGGAATATTTCTTCAAACTTCTATTCAACCATTCATGAATATTGCGAGGTGAAAACCTACATAAAGTTTTGCTAGCTAAGTAGTCCGGTACAGTAGCTAGTTAGCTAAACGTGGTATTAGTTACTGTTGGTATGGTGATGCCGCGTGGACTGGCATGGGAGTGGAAGCTACAATAACTTTACTACAATGTTGCCGGCTGTTCCGCCCCCATATTAGAGGCTGCTGCGGATCCTACTGGCAGAGCAACCCCGCGGCAGAGCAAACCCGCGGCAGAGCAAACCCGCGGCAGAGCAACCCCGCGGCAGAGCAACCCCGCGGCAGAGCAAACCCGTGGCAGAGCAACCCCGTGGCAGAGCAAACCCGTGGCAGAGCAAACCCGTGATTTCTGGTAGATTATTTAAAGCAATTCTAACGCAGCATGTTTTTTGGCGTCATTCAGCAGTTTTTTATCTGATTAAGTACAATACCATTGGAAATGAAAGTTGATAGTTCAATGGACAGTTGATAGTCTCTTCTTCCTGTTAATAAGACGCTGGTTGGACATTTCGATAAATAGCCCAATGTCAACAGTCCAAAACAATAACGAATATGCACAAACAGTTCGTGATATATTGAAAACCTAAACATACAATGTACTATGTACACATACATGTTTAACAATAGTAATCATATTACTTGTATATTTTTTTTAACGAGCACCTTATAAACTACTGCACACGCACCAAAAACCGTGGCAATAATTCACTGATATCGATTAGGGGAGAATTCAGGATGTGGGCTACGCGCTGTTGAAACTAACAACTAAAAAACACATGGACACTGCATATCTTTCTTCCATGGTTAGAGAACAACCTGCAGAAGACAGACCGCTACATTTTGGGTCGCTAAAACGGAAAGAGAAACGCAACACGCACTTATTTGTCAATCACAGATATCACGTTGAAATCAAATGGGCGAGAGAGGAGGAAATGAGTTGGCGCATCCTGTTTAAACTAACACAGCTCAAAAAACGGAATCTGGGAATAGTGTGTACGTCATTGGTTAGAAGACAATTTGTAGAAGACATCTAGCTACATTTTGTAAGTGTTGCGTTTTGATTAAAGTGTTTGGCCAACGCGGCAAGTGTAACGCATTAAAAATAACTGTTAATAACTTTATCGATATGTTATGGGATTTTTATGAATAATGACTAAATTGTATACATTTAACTTAGAACTATAACTTAACAGAATACTACTATGTTACTGTATGGGTGTATGAATGTTATTATAATCATAATACTAAATACAATGTGTGTAGTTTTAGTCCAGAATTAGAACAAGGACTTTCTGTTCCTTGTTAGAAACAAATGGAGCTATCCTGGGATGCTGTGTTCCTTACGGGACATTCTGTCTCTACCCAGGGAGGGGAGAGACCTTGGGCTTGTAGTAGATTGTTTAACAGGTGGCAGACAATGAGGGAAGGCTTGTGAACTATACTGCCATTGTATCTGAGAGGAGGAGAGACATTTATGACGAAATATGAGGTATATAAACTAATGAGAATGATATTTTGGGGAGAGCTAACCAAAAATAAACGATACTGATTAATTTTGAGACAGGTCTCTGTCCATTTTATGCAAATACGTATCTTACAAATTCTTAGAAACGGACAGAGTTTTTTAATTGAATTGGTTAATGAACATATAGGAAATAAATTCCTCTAACACGATATCACCCTGAAATCAATAGAACAGGGGGTAAACGTTTGGGGGTGTATCGCTGTTTAAACTAACACCATTCAGAGGCCAAATGGAAACTTGGAAAAACCTATACATGGTTGGTTGGATGAGAATTTATAGAAGGCTTCAATCTATATTTTAGCATTTCGGATGTTGAGTTGCAACTTCGGGAGGCTGCCAATATGGGAAAGGGAACAGACCACTTCTTCTGTTAGTTCATTTAAACAGCATAAGATATCAACAGTGACAACGATGGGTTGCGATTTAAGTGATAGTTTGAATGTCAGCGACTTTTATTAAAGCAGGACTGCCCCGAATTTTCCGTGCCATTTCATTAAGTTCCGCGCATCCCAAAATGAACAGTACTGTTTTAAGTAATCTATTGTATGTCATCGTGATGAATATAAACGTTCATACTAGCATAGTGGTTAGAGCGTTGGGCCAGTAACCGAAAGGTCGCTGGATCGAATTCCCGAGCTAACAAGGTAAAAATCTGTCGTTCTGCCCCTGAACAAGGAAGTTAACCCACTGTTCGAAGGGCATCCACCGAAGACGTGGATTAATGGTTAAATGCGGAAGAGGCATTTCAGTTGAATGCATTCAGTTGTGCAACTGGCTAGGTATCCCCCTTTCCCTTCGCCAGTCTGAGGCAAAAAGGATGTGTAATTACACAAAATGTTATGGGGTGAAAATACAAGCTTTCTTTCAGAACAACAGATCTATATGTGCTTTATTTCAAAGGAATATTGTATCCATTCCTTATGTCACAATTTACTGGAATACATTTGTCAGTAATATCTGTAGGGGAATATTATGGTTATTACCACACAAATACCAGCTTGTTAACTAGGTTCAAAGAGGTCTCTTTCAGAATGATCCATAAGTATTACCCCTGTGAATCATTACCTGAAGAAACTCAAAAAAAGACATTGACATTAACTGTACTTTTTGTGTTGAGCATCCAGAAACAGTTTTGCATGTATTTTGGCATCGTCTACATGTTAAAACATAATGGAAAGATATTCATAGTTTTATAATTATTATAATCTTGATGACTTTTGTTTTTTTTTATGGGAGAATGTGCTGCTCTGTTTCCTTAACCATGATGATAAAGAAAAACAATTTTACCTCATAAATCTAATTGTGCTACTGGAAAAATGTCATATTCATAAATGTAAATTCACGAATAAAAAAAGCACTCTTCCGTGTTTTCTAGAAGGAAATGGAGCAGTACATTAAGAACACAATGTTCTGGGACACTGTAAAGTCCATGGAGAATAAGAGCACCTCCTCCCAGCTGCCCACTGCTCTGAGGCTAGGAAACACTGTCACCACCTCCCAGCTGCCCACTGCACTGAGGCTAGGGACCACTGTCACCACCTCCCAGCTGCCCACTGCTCTGAGGCTAGGAAACACTGTCACCTCCTCCCAGCTGCCCACTGCTCTGAGGCTAGGAAACACTGTCACCTCCTCCCAGCTGCCCACTGCTCTGAGGCTAGGAAACACTGTCACCTCCTCCCAGCTGCCCACTGCTCTGAGGCTAGGAAACACTGTCACCTCCTCCCAGCTGCCCACTGCTCTGAGGCTAGGAAACACTGTCACCACCTCCCAGCTGCCCACTGCACTGAGGCTAGGAAACACTGTCACCTCCTCCCAGCTGCCCACTGCTCTGAGGCTAGGAAACACTGTCACCTCCTCCCAGCTGCCCACTGCTCTGAGGCTAGGAAACACTGTCACCTCCTCCCAGCTGCCCACTGCTCTGAGGCTAGGAAACACTGTCACCTCCTCCCAGCTGCCCACTGCTCTGAGGCTAGGAAACACTGTCACCACCTCCCAGCTGCCCACTGCTCTGAGGCTAGGAAACACTGTCACCTCCTCCCAGCTGCCCACTGCTCTGAGGCTAGGAAACACTGTCACCACCTCCCAGCTGCCCACTGCTCTGAGGCTAGGAAACACTGTCACCACCTCCCAGCTGCCCACTGCTCTGAGGCTAGGAAACACTGTCACCACCTCCCAGCTGCCCACTGCTCTGAGGCTAGGAAACACTGTCACCACCTCCCAGCTGCCCACTGTACTGAGGCTAGGAAACACTGTCACCTCCTCCCAGCTGCCCACTGCACTGAGGCTAGGAGCCACTGTCACCAGCTGCCCACTGCTCTGAGGCTAGGAAACACTGTCACCACCTCCCAGCTGCCCACTGCTCTGAGGCTAGGAAACACTGTCACCACCGATAAATCCACTATAATTGAGAATTTCAATAAGCATTTTTTCTATGGTTGGCCATGTTTTCCATCTGGCTACCCCTACCCCGGTCAACTGCCCTGCACCCCCCCAACAGCAACTCGCCCAAGCCTCCCCCATTTCTCCTTCACCCAAATCCAGATAGCTGATGTTCTGAAAGAGTTGCAAAATCTGGACCCCTACAAATCAGCCGGGCTATACAATCTGGACCCTCTCTTTCTAAAGTTATCTGCCGAAATTGTTCCAACCCCTATTACTAGCCTGTTCAATCTCTCTTTCGTATCGTCGGAGATTCCCAAAGATTGGAAAGCTGCCGCGATCATCCCCCTCTTCAAAGGGGGAGACACTCTAGACCCAAACTGCTACAGACCTACCCTGCCTTTCTAAGGTCTTCGAAAGCCAAGTTAACAAACAGATTACCGACCATTTCGAATCCCACCGTACCTTCTCCGCGATGCAATCTGGTTTCAGAGCTGGTCATGGGTGCACCTCTGCCACGCTCAAGGTCCTAAACGATATCATAACCGCCATCGATAAGAGACATTACTGTGCAGCTGTATTCATTGACCTGGCCAAGGCTTTCGACTCTGTCAATCACCACATTCTTATCGGCAGACTCAACAGCCTTGGTTTCTCAAATGACTGCCTCGCCTGGTTCACCAACTACTTCTCTGATATAGTTCAGTGTGTCAAATCGGAGGGCCTGTTGTCCGGACCTCTGGCAGTCTCTATGGGGGTGCCACAATGTTCAATTCTCGGGCCGACTCTCTTCTCTGTATACATCAATGATGTCGCTCTTGCTGCTGGTGATTCTCTGATCCCCATCTACGCAGACGACACCATTCTGTATACTTCTGGCCCTTCTTTGGACACTGTGTTAACTAACCTCCAGACGAGCTTCAATGCCATACAACTCTCCTTCCGTGGTCTCCAACTGCTCTTAAATGCAAGAAAAACGAAATGCATGCTCTTCAACCGATCACTGCCCCCACCTGCCCGCCCGTCCAGCATCACTACTCTGGACGGTTCTGACTTAGAATATGTGGACAACTACAAATACCTAGGTGTCTGGTTAGACTGTAAACTCTCCTTCCAGACTCATATTAAACATCTCCAATCCAAACTTACATCTAGAATCGGCTTCCTATTTCGCAACAAAGCATCCTTCACTCATGCTGCCAAACATACCCTCGTTAAACTGACCATCCTACCGATCCTCGACTTCGGCGATGTGATTTACAAATTAGCCTCCAAAACTCTACTCAACAAATTGGATGCAGTCTATCACAGTGCCATCCATTTTGTCACCAAAGCCCCATATACTACCCACCACTGCGACCTGTACGCCCTAGCTTCATACTCGTCGCCAAACTCACTGGCTCCAGGTCATCTACAAGTCTTTGCTAGGTAAAGCCCCGCCTTATCTCAGCTCACTTGTCAACATAGCAGCACCCACCCGTAGCACGCGCTCTAGCAGGTATTTCTCACTGGTCACCCCAAAGCCAATTCCTCATTTGGCCGCCTTTCCTTCCAGTTATCTGCTGCCAATGACTGGAACGAACTGCAAAAATCACAGACGCTGGAGACTCATATCTCCCTCATTAGCTTTAAGCACCAGCTGTCAGGGAAGCTCATAGATCACTGCACCTGTACATAGCCCATCTGTAAATAGCCCATCCAACTACCTCATCCCCATACTGTATTTATTTATCTTGCTCCTTTGCACCCCAGTATCGCTACTTGCACATTCATCTTCTGCACATCTATCACTCCAGTGTTTAATTGGTATATTGTAATTACTTTGCCACCATGGCCTATTTATTGCCTTACCTCCCTTATCTTACCTCATTTGCACACACTGTATATAGACTTTTTGTACTGTATTGTTGACTGTTCTGCCTGCGGCTATGGAACCCTGACCTGTTCACCGGACGTGCTACCTGTCCCAGACCTGCTGTTTTCAACTCTCTAGAGACCGCGGTAGAGATACTCTCAATGATCGGCCATGAAAATGCCAACTGACATTTACTCCTGAGGTGTTGACTTGTTGCTGTCACGTTCTGACCTTTATTTTCCTTTGTTTTGTCTTTAGTTAGTATGGTCAGGGCGTGAGTTGGGTTGGGCAGTCTATGTTATGTGGTTCTATGTTTAGGTTTGTCAATTGGCCTGATATGGTTCTCAATCAGAGACAGGTGTTTTGCATTGTCTCTGATTGGGAACCATATTTAGGTTGCCTGTTTTCACTGTTGGTTTGTGGGTGTTTGTTTCCTGTGTCTGTGTTCATGCCACACGGGACTGTTTCGGTTAGGTTACTTTGTTATTTTGTATTTTTTTGTCGTGTTCAGTGGATTATATTAAAACATTGACACTTACCACTCTGCGTCTTGGTCTGATCCCTGCTACACCTCTTCAGACGAAGAGGAGGCAATCAGCCGTTACAGTTGCACCCTCGACAACTACTGTGATTATTATTATTTGACCATGCTGGTCATTTATGAACATTTGAACATCTTGGCCGTGTTCTGTTATAATCTCCACCCGGCACAGCCAGAAGAGGACTGGCCACCCCTCATAGCCTGGTTCCTCTCTAGGTTTCTTCCTAGGTTTTGGCCTTTCTAGGGAGTTTTTCCTAGCCACCTGCCTTGTTTGGGGTTTTAGGCTGGGTTTCTGTACAGCAATTTGATATATCAGCTGATGTAAGAAGGGCTATATAAAATACATTTGATTTGACAATGTTTGTTTATTCCATGTGTAACTATGTGTCGAACTGCTTTGCTTTATCTTGTCCAGGTCGCAGTTGTAAAGGAGAACTTGTTCTCAACTAGCCTACCTGGTTAAATAAAGGTCAAATAATTTTTTTTTTTAACATTCTTCTAATAAGAAATCTGTTAAAACAATCAATATGTGTGTTCCTTTTAAGGTCTTTGTATAAACTGTAATTTGTTGTACCCCCTAGTGTATGTTATCATTGTCTGTTTGTATACTGGTTTATCTGCAATATATATATATATATATATATATATATATATATATATATATATATATATATATATATATATATATATATATATATATAAAATATATATATATTTGAGAAAAAACAAGCTTGTGTAAGGTAGTAACACAAACTGGCCACATCAGGGACATTAGCGCAATATACAATCATTTAATATTGATAAATAATTCAACATGTCATTTTAAGATGATAGTATATGTTGCCCACTCAAACTATTGAAACAACGAGATCTATGTCTCACTAATTTAACCATTAAGAGTTTCAAAACGCTCCTACAATTACAATGTACCCAGGCGCTCTAGACACACGCCTCCGTAGTGTCTGTGCATTAGGCTGAACGTTTGCCGTCCCTACGTACTGCGCACGCCCAAGTCTCTAAAGCCAGTGAGGGGACATTTACATTTTTCTCAATGTTGCCTGCATGTCAATTTCCTTGTAAATACACACAGCTGATTGTAAGTACTATGTAAACGTGTGCAGTGTGTAACTGTACTGTACCTGACATACTATATACTTAACCTTTATTTTATTTGTGTTGCAGCCTTTATAATCTTTTACAAGATTACTTGAAGTAATATATTCATTGTGGCTCTGATGACTCAGATCAGAGAACATTAAAACTCAATCAGTCACATTAAACTAACCTCCACCCCCATTCATCCAGGAAAATGAAATGTTCATCAATCTGTACATATTCTGATTACAGCTACAGTAGCCTAGTGTGTATCCAATGTTCATAGTGCTTCACATAGTAACGGATATAGAATTTGGCTTTACAATGCATTAACCCTCCTGTTGTGTTCGCTTCATGTTCATTCATTCTATGTTCCGGGTCCAAAATGACCGCCCCATTATAGCCGATTATAAATCCATAATATTAGATATATTATCACCTAATGTTGGGTTAGAACCTTTTATCAACTTAAGTTCTCGTGAACATAAGTTTTGAACTTCTATTTGCTATTTATGGCCTGTAGGCCTCATTGACCTGAGCTCATACAACTTGTTTTTGAGTTAAAAAAAAGCATAATGTATGGATTATTTTGACTATAACAAATACTCAGATGAAACATATTGTGCTATTTATTACAGACTATTTTGTGTCAAAGTTTAACAAGGACTCTCTACTCATCACTAGTGTCATCATCAAAGATATGATCTTGAGCCTCACATACAATATATTGTTTTGGTCATTGTGCTGCCACAGAATGAATTGTGAGCAAGGCCTCAAAAAAGCTTTATATACCAGAGCTGCGAGAAAAGTTCTATATATTATTGAAATACGATTGTTTGTGAGAATGCCAACAGGTGTGTTTCCTGTGGGGGAAAGATTCTATTGGGGAAAGGTTCCCGTAGGGGTTGCCATGGAAGCCAAGAAGGGTAGTGAGGTGTGTGTGTGTGTGTTCAAACAAACATGAATGTGGGGATCTGGGAGAGGAAGTGTGTCCATCTGATGAATGGGCATGTGCCTGAACTCAATTTTACACACTAATTGTAGTCTCACCCATTCATTTCTAATGACCGGTCATTTTTGGACGACACTACAGTGGTAGGCTTGATTACCAACAACGACGAGACGGCCTACAGGGAGGAGGTGAGGGCCCTCGGAGTGTGGTGTCAGGAAAATAACCTCACACTCAACGTCAACAAAACAAAGGAGATGATTGTGGACTTCAGGAAACAGCAGAGGGAGCTCCCCCCTATCCACATCGACGGGTCAGTAGTGGAGAAGGTGGAAAGTTTTAAGTTCCTCGGTGTACACATCACGGACAAACTGAATTGGTCCACCCACACAGACAGCGTTGTGAAGAAGGCGCAGCAGCGCCTCTTCAACCTCAGGAGGCTGAAGAAATTCGGCTTGTCACCAAAAGCACTCACAAACTTCTACAGATGCACAATCGAGAGCATCCTGTCGGGCTGTATCACCGCCTGGTACGGCAACTGCTCCGCACACAACCGTAAGGCTCTCCAGAGGGTAGTGAGGTCGGCAGAACGCATCACCCGGGGCAAACTACCTGCCCTCCAGGACACCTACACCACCCGATGTCACAGGAAGGCCATAAAGATCATCAAGGACAAAAACCACCCAAGCCACTACCTGTTCACCCCGCTATCATCCAGAAGGCGAGGTCAGTACAGGTGCATCCAAGCAGGGACCGAGAGACTGAAAAACAGCTTCTATCTCAAGGCCATCAGACTGTTAAACAGCCACCACTAACATTTAGCGGCCGCTGCCAACAAACTGACTCAGCTCCAGCCACCTTAAAAATGGGAATTGATGGAAATTATGTAAAAATGTACCACCAGCCACTTTAAACAATGCCACTTAATATAATATAATGTTTACATACCCTACATTACACATCTCTTATGTATATGTATATACTGTACTCTATATCATCTACTGCATCTTGCCATCTTATGTAATACATGGACCACTAGCCACTTTAAACTATACCACTTTATGTTTACATACCCTACAGTACTCATCTCATAGGTATATACCGTACTCTATACCATCTACTGCATCTTGCCTATGCCGTCTGTACCATCACTCATTCATATATCTTTATGTACATATTCTTTATCCCTTTACACTTGCGTGTATAAGGTAGTAGTTGTGGAATTGTTAGGTTAGATTACTTGTTGTTATTACTGCATTGTCGGAACTAGAAGCACAAGCATTTCGCTACACTCGCATTAACATCTGCTAACCATGTGTATGTGACTAATAAATTTGATTTGATTTGTACAAAAGCTAAATAAAACACCCCAAATGTAATGAAAATCATCAAAATGTATTGTGTGTGTTCAGATGCCCTGTGTGGACAAAGTCCTGGAACCTTATGACAATCAGATTAAATGAACTACATTTTTCAGAGAGGAAACTTGTAAATCCGTCCAATTCGACCGGAACACAGCAGGAGGGTTAAAATTATACACCAAAGTTATACCAAATTGAAGTAGAACGGTTGGATGACTGAAAACTAAGGACAACATTGCATCATGATACAGAACGGGGAAAATCTAGCTTTAACATTTTAATCTACACCCTGGAGAGTGATGCAGCTATGCAGGCTGTGGAGATTTCCGGTGTACATTATTAGTGGATGGCGTTCCGCTCTCATCTCGCCACGGTCCTCCGCTAGCCGTAGCCAAATATTTATCGAAGGTCGACTCCTGTCCTGGCTCCAGAGGAAGAGGCTGACTCAATGACTGAGAGCCATACCGAAATGTAAGCTGTCAACCGTGTTTACTTATTTGTTATGTTGTATTTATGATTGCATGAACATGTATTACGCAGCTTTTTGTAAAAGGGAGTGAATAGCTCGCGTAGGGCGGCCTAGGTCGGGGGCTAGAAGAATCGGAGACCATCGATGGGGCCTCGACGTTTCCATTTTTTATTCTGAAATAGCTAGCTAGGTAGCTAGCCATCTGGTTAGTCTTTTCTCAGGCAGGCAGTAACGTTAGCTAACAACAGCTGTGTTGCTCGTTGCCGGCGACGTTATAGGCCTAGATATTAGCTAGGTAATGCAATCTGATTTCGAGGAAATCTTTTGAGATTAGAAATCTGCTTTTGCAAACCGACTAGCCATTGCTAACCCACGTAACTTGCTTAGCGCTAGCTAATGCTATGTATCTAATAAATATGTGGCTGCGTACCAATTATTATCCAGCTAGCTAACGTTAGTTTATCATCTTGCACCCAGTTATAATTTGGCATCATTTTAATAGGTCACTTGTATAGCTGCATTATGTACTGCACTTTTAAATGGGAGAAAATGTAGCTCGGTGTCATTTTAGTAACTGGACCTTGTCTCAGCATCTCTAGTTAGCTATACAGGTAACTGTTGTAGTGATGTTGTTGCTATTCGAAGAAGGATGATGTTGTACATATGTAAAAATAACTCAAAACAAACCACCAACAATCTGCCGCAATCTCCTCTCATCTCGCCTTTATGTAGTTACATATGGTAACACCAGATAATGTGATTTAACTCAACAACAAAAAATACCATTATAATGGTAGTTACAGGTGTGGGTATACAAAAGTCAGATTTATCAACTAACCTGGCGATACTATCAAATGAAATTGTATTTGTCACATGCGCCGAATACAACAGGTGTAGATCTTACCGTGAAATGTTTACTTATAAGCACTTAAGCACTCGACAATGCAGTTAAAGAAATAGAATTAAGAAAATATTTTCTAAATAAATAAAAGAATAAAAAGCAACACTAAGATTGCGTGACAATAACGTGGCTCTGGATAAGAGCGTCTGCTAAATGACTTAAATGTAATGTAAATGCTATATGCAGGGGGTACTGGTACCGAGTCAATGTGCAGGGTACCGGTTAGTCGAGGTAATTTGTACATGTAGGTAGGGGTAAAGTGACTATGCATAGATAATAAAGAGTGAGTAGCAGCAGTGTACATGTAGGTAGGGGTGAGGTGACTATGCATAGATAATAAAGAGTGAGTAGCAGCTGTATTAAAACAATGTAAATAAACTATGTAAATAGTCAGGGTGGCCATTTGATTAATTGTTCAGCAGTCTTATGGCTTGGGGGTAGAAGCTGTTAAGGAGCCTTTTGGACCTGGACTTGGTGCCCCGGTACCGCTTGCCCTGCGGTAGCAGAGAGAACAGTCTATGACTTGGGTGACTGTCGACGTCGATTCGTGGTAACAGGAAGGACCATGTCCGTTTGAATCTAGAAAATGCTCCATTGTTAAAATAAATACTTTTTTTGGCTCCTTGAAGTAATCCAACAATGTGTACACACGCCATGTTGTCTTTTTAAAATCTTCTCTCGTTGATTGAGACAGGTGGTGTCGCATGTCATGATGACAAACACCTGTCTCGATCAATGAGAGAAGACTTGAAATAGACAACATGGCGGCGTACACATTGTTGGATTACTTCATGTAGAAAAACGATTTATTTTAATAACGGAGCATTATCTAAATTTAAACGGGCCCCCTGCACCTGGACACAAACATTTACTACTAATGGAGGACGAAGGTGGTAACGCCAATATCAGTTTAGTTAAAATCTCTGGTGACGTTTTGTATAGACACCTGTAACTACCAGTGTAATGATCACATTTTTTAGGGGGTTGAATCACATTATCTGGTTTTAAAAGCTGTTAGCCTATGTCCATCTCGAAATGTATAAAATCCTAAAACACAGTAGAATGCCAGTTGTTTTGAGAGTATTAATACCATTGATTTGGTAATACCATTGATTTGGTAATACCATTGATTTGGTAATACCATTGATTTGGTAATACCATTGATTTGGTAATACCATTGATTTGGTAATACCATAAATTTGGTAATACCATAAATTTGGTAATACCATTGATTTGGTAATACCATAGATTTGGTAATACCATAGATTTGGTAATACCATAGATTTGGTAATACCATAGATTTGGTAATACCATAGATTTGGTAATACCATTGATTTGGTAATACCATTGATTTGGTAATACCATAGATTTGGTAATACCATAGATTTGCAGTTAAAAACAATGCACATGGGCTCCCGAGTGGCGCAGCGGTCTGAGGCACTGCATCTCAGCGCTAGAGGCGTCACTACAGACACCCTGGTTCGATTCTAGGCTGTATCACAACCGGCCGTGATTCAGAGTCCCATAGGGCTGCGACCAATTGGCCCAGCGTCGTACTGGATTGGCCGGTGTAGGCTTTCATTGTCAATAAGAATTTGTTCTTAACTGACTTTCATAGGTAAATAAAAGGTTAAATAAAGAAAACATACATGGATCCATTGCATAAAATATGTATCGGCTACATTTGCATCATGTTCATATACCCCCTCTGTCTTTCCCTCTGTAGGGTTTCTGCCCTTCTACTAGTGGACGACCAGAGGTGTATCACCTATTGATAACAGACGTTGTTAAGAGCCGGTAGAAAACATCCCTGTTGGACATCGCCAGCCCGACCAAAACCTGCCTCCATACTCTTGGGCCTCCCCTCACACAGTCAAAACTGCATCAATACGTGCGAAGCAGCAGGATGACTGAGGCGTGGCAGCAGCAGCACGCAGTGGCCCCCCCACCCACCGTGGTGCATAACCTCCCCCCGGGCTCCGACAGCGCTCTGGGCTGTGCCGTGTACGGGATCGTCCTCCAGCCGGATGTGGCCTCCCTCCAGCAGCAGCCCCAGCACGGCCAGCAGCATGCCGTACCCGCCCAGCAGCCTTCCCTACAGGTAGGGGGCGAGGGAGGGCACAAGTGCGGGGCCTGCGGCCATGACATATCCCACCTAGCTAATCCACATGAGCACCAGTGTATGGGGACCGGGGATCGGTCGTTCCAGTGTACCCAGTGTATGAAGATCTTCTGCCAGGCCACTGATCTGCTGGAGCATCAGTGTGTACAGGTGGAGCAGAAGCCGTTTGTGTGTGGCGTGTGTAAGATGGGTTTCTCTTTGCTCACCTCGCTGGCACAGCACCACAACGCCCACAACAACGGCAACAACCCCATGAAGTGTTCCATCTGTGAGAAGACCTACCGCCCGGGCTCTGGCAACAACACCCCCACCTCCTCCGCTGCCAACCCGTCCACCGGCGAGGCCTCCAGTGGCGGGGCAGCGTGCGGAGCCTCCGCCCCTACGGCGTTTGAGGCTTCGGGACCAGACAGGCCCTACAAGTGCTCAGTGTGCCACAAGGGCTTTCGGCATCTGTCTGAGCTGTCGCGACACGAGCGGGTGCACACGGGAGAAAAGCCCTACAAGTGTGACACCTGTGACAAGAGCTTCAGCCAGTCCTCTCACCTGGCCCACCACCAGCGCACCCACAGCTCAGAGCGGCCCTACAAGTGTGCTGTCTGTGAAAAATGCTTCAAGCACCGCTCACACCTCGTGCGCCACATGTACGCCCACTCCGGCGAGCACCTGTTTAAGTGCAATTTGTGCGAGATGCACTTCAAGGAGTCGTCAGAGCTCCTGCACCACCAGTGCCAGCCCACAGTGACCTTGGACAGGCCGTTCCGCTGCGGCTCGTGTGGGAAGGGCTTCAAGCGGCCTTCGGATCTGCGGCAGCACGAACGCACGCACTCAGAGGAACGTCCGTTCCAGTGCGAGGAGTGCCAGATGAGCTTCAAGCAGCAGTACGCCCTCGTTCGTCACCGCCGCACTCACAAGAACCCAGCCGACCGGCCTTTTAAGTGTAACCTATGTGACAAGGGTTTCCTGCAGCCCTCCCACCTGCTGTACCACCAGCACGTCCATGGCATGGAGAGCCTGTTCAAGTGTGCTTCCTGCCAGAAAGGCTTCAGCCAATCCGGTGAACTGCTCCGGCACAAATGCACCGGCTCAGGGTCGGCGTCTGGCTCCGTGACCGCGGCCAGGCCGGCGGTGGAGAAGCCCTACAAGTGTGACGTGTGTGGCAAAGGCTACAAGAAGAAGTCGACGCTCCAGCGCCACCAGAACTCCAGCTGTCAGGAGAAGCCGCTGAAGTGCTCCCTGTGCAACCGACGCTTCCTGTCGCCGTCTGAGTTCGTGACGCACCGCTGCGACCCGTCCCGGGAGAAGCCCCTGAAGTGCCCCGACTGCGAAAAGCGCTTCAAGTATTCCTCGGAGCTGCAACGTCACCGCCGCGTTCACACCGGAGAGAAGCCGTACAAGTGCTCCAGCTGCGACAAGAGCTTCAAACAGCGGGAACACCTGGTGAAGCACCAGGCGGTGCACTCGCGGGAAGCCCAGTTTAAGTGCGTGTGGTGCGGGGAGCGTTTTGTGAACCTGGGAGCCCTCCAGGAGCACACGGTCCAGCACACTGCAGAAGGAGGTGGTTATCCTGCAGCCCCATGTATACAGTGAGCAGGTCTGCTGCTGTTGAGCGTCTGTACAGTGTGAACACACACGGTGACATGGAACGTTGCCCGCCAGGCATACAGCAACACTCTTCCTGACACCTTATTTGTATATAACCACACATTCATTATTTACATTTATTTACACACCCACATAACCCCCCCCCCCCCCCCCCCCTTGCATAAACAATGGTAAAACTCTGCTTAATCCTAACCATGAAGTTATTATTGACACCTTCTTCCTCGCACCAAGGTAATCATGACCATGTTCTGCCCTTCATTAGTCACTTCCAACTACCCATCACCCAGATCAACTGAAAACAGTACATCAACTACCCATGACCCAGATCAACTGAAAACAGTACATCAACTACCCATGACCCAGATCAACTGAAAACAGTACATCAACCACCCATGACCCAGATCAACTGTGGTCACCTTGTTGGATGCAGGAAAAATGCAACTTGAAAAGGATGTTCGAATCTGAAAAGTCATTGGAAATGTATTCATGTTTGTAACATCAAATACTTAAGAGTTGCTATTTTTTTTTTTTAAATGGTGAGAAATTAAATGTTTAAGGAAATTGTTGGGAGGGAGAGTCTTATTCTCTGACTCCTTTATGGTCATATAATTTCTTTGCTGTGGTTTGGTTCAAGTTTTAGCCACACTACGCGTTGAACTCCCCCTTAACCCTCTGGTTGGCTGTTAGTAATACCCAATAAGCCCCACCCCTCAGACTTAAATATACGTTTCTGCATGAGTATATTTAAGCAATATGGCCCGAGGGGTTGTGGTATATGGCCAATATACCACGGCTAAGGGCTGTTCTTATGCATGATGCGATGCGGAGCCCTTAGCTGTGATATATTGCCCATATACCACAACCCCCTTGAGGTGCCTTTTATAAACTGGTTATCAATGTAATTAGAGCAGTTCAAATACATGTTTTGTTATACCTGTAGTATACCACGGCTGTCAGCCAATCAGCATTCAGGGTTCGAACCACCCAGTTTATAATTGTGAAATACGTTTATATTTAGCATCACTGTTGTACTGTAGTAGCTTAGGTTTGCTTAAAAAATGAAAAAAAAATGTGACAAGTTATATCTTGTGTCCTCTTTGTAAATCTGTGGTAGATAAACTGTGGCATCTCTGTACTATAATGAACAGCAACTACTGTAGTATGTGTCAATGGGAATATTTCCCCACATTCTGGACTACTTTGGCTCCCTATGTCATAGAAAGAAACACATACCATATCTCTCTGTCAACGTGGGGGGCTCCCGAGTGGCCACTGCATCTCAGTGCTAGAGGCGTCGCTACAGACCCTGGTCCGATTCCAGGCTGTATCACAACCGGCCATGATTGAGAGTCCCATAGGGGGCGGCGCACAATTGACCCAGCATCGTCCGCGTTTGGCCGGAGTAGGCCGTCATTTGTAAATAAGAATTTGTTCTTAACTGACTTGCCTAGTTAAATAAAATGTACACAGGGAATGATGCTCACACAACCTCTGAATCCTATATGTACTGTTTGTACATAAATATTACATTCTAACATGTTAACAAACTTGGTGGTAGAAGTTAAATGTGTTGAAGAACTGATTCTGCTACCTGCTTTTCTACCCAGTTGAGATTGTTTGTGTTGTATTTAAGCAAAAGAGGTGTGGAGGACATACTCCGGTCCAGTGGCTTTGTCCTCCGACAGGTGGCATCACTCCTACACAACGCTCGTCCCTCAACCGACAGAGCAGACAGTTAGTCGTAAAGACAACGGCCCAGTGGCTTTGTCCTCCGACAGGTGGCATCCCTCCTACACAACTCTCGTCCCTCAACCGACAGAGCAGACAGTTGGTCATAAGACAACGGCCCAGTGGTTTTGTTTAAACCAGTAATGTCTACATCTGGATTTCAAAGTGTTATCGCTTCACCTAGCAGTTATCATGTGATTAAAAACCCCCAATCAATCTCTTTATCATGACTTCCATTTGGACACGTTGGCCTCGGTTTGTGCCTACGAGGTCTTCATGTAAACCCAGCCAAGTTAGAGTCCCAATTGCACAAATTGTTCCTCAGTTGCCCCTGAAATAGCTGTGCAAGGACTTTTATGTTAGTAAGTCTAAATGTTGAGGTGGAGAAGAAGGAATAAAAAGTATGTGATTATGTATGCAAGTTTATACATTATGTTTTTTTTTATATTGTTTTATGATAGTGTATTTAAAAAAAAAAACTAGAAAAAAATAACATATGCTCACAATGTGTATTTGGAATGAGGATATGAAACTGAAAGGTTAGGAGTGAGAATGTCATGTGGTGGATTCATCCTAAATGGCACCCTATTCCCTATGTAGTATACCAGGGCCTCGGGTCAAAAGTAATGCACGCTATAGTGAATAGGGTGCAACTTGGGAAGAAGTTGATGTTTGAACTGGGTGGGATGATGAGGTAGTCAAGCACTTGTGTCTGCAGTTAGGCTATGAGCGTGTTTGACATTGCAGCCATTTTTTTTTTTTTAAAGGTGTGACTGACTAATCTACAAATCACCTTGAATCATAATTAACTAGTCAAATGTTAGTTGCAGGTCCGGTCACAATTTCCCCACGATGCATCACGGTTTAGATGCGCTCGACAGGCCTAAGCCTTCTGCATGCCAATGCTGGTCAAATATGTCCTGGTCTGTGCTTCTGCCTCTGCTGCCCTCAATCTTTGTCAACTGGGAGATATAGATGATGACATCAGTCTGTGTGGCTTAATCTGTGTAGGCTACATTCAATCTTGAATGATATGTACAGTATATCATGTTCATATACACACTGCACTAACAAAATAAACGAATCTTACAATATTATTGTTTTACAGTATTTGTGTCTGCTTAAATACACTGGACAGTAACTTACCACACACTCGAGAGGGCCAAAGTACTACTAGTCCTCTTAACAGGAAGTTCTTGACAAAAAACAGGAAATTGTCTCATACATAAACACAATACGTCAATGCACATGGAAGTGTTGTCCACAAGGTGCACATTTTTTTATTATTAGGTACCGAGGTGGAATTACAACACACCTAACCTGAAAGGAAACTACATGTGAATATTGAGAGTGATCAGGTGACTATTTTGGTACGTATTTCAGGCTTTCACTAGATATTTGCCAGAAGGGTGATATACATTTACTTAGTCAAATAATTTATAGTTATGTTTCAATAAAGCAATTGCTAGGTTAGAAATTTGTGATATATCTTCAAACGAAACCCGCTACAAAATAACCCCGGTCGGTTAGAATGCGGCCAGTAACGGCGACAGTAGTGATCTTTGGGCCGCTACATAGACGACTCCAATAGTGGCTACAGTGTTGCGTTTGGAGGGGTCACTGGCGATTACTTCCGGGTGATGTTTTTGTTGCAACGGAGTCGCAGCAGCTACGACTTGAACGACGGAGTCTTCTTAGAATGAATATTTAGCTAAACCCATTAGCCAGACTCAAAAACATATTCAGCGGTTTCAAGTGTAATATTCTCAGGCATTTTCCTCGAACTTTGCGCCCTGGAGAGGGTGCCACCGCAAGCCCAAAATGCATGTCGCTGGACTTCCTACCCGAGTGCGCTGCTAGCTAGCTAACAGTAGCAGGCTAGCTAACGACAATCATTTCTACAGTAACGTACATGTAGCGAGACGGATTTCACGTCTTTTCTAAACCAACTGACCATTGTTAACTTATTATCGCCACTCAAGCTTGCTGTTTGATATTGTACTTATGTTGGCTTATCGTATTCGTTTACGTTAGTATTGTGATGAACACGGGGGCCCAACTTAGCTGGTTAGCATCTAGGCTAACTAGCTAACTTATCTTGCTTATACCAGAGGGGTCTGTCAAATTCAATTAGCTTGCCCAGCTCTCGGCCTCGTAAATTGCTTTTTAAACCATTTCTCGATTTGAGTTACTAGCTAACTGTCCGATATTGAATCCTTATTGCCAGTTGTGTTAGTCTACCTCATCCTCTTTCCCCTTTCTCCTGCCGCCTCCCTGAAACTGGCGGTCCACCATAGCATCTTGCCAAACAGGCTGTTCAGGTGCATCAGGCACTCGCTCATCGTAGCTTTGACAATCCGCACAGCAAGTGCTGCCGACTGCGGTCACCAACTACGGACGAAAGTAGCCCAAACCAATGTTAAGCCATCTTACACGGAGTTAACTAAATCTAGGGTCCCCGAAAGTCGGTGCCCTGCCTTCCAATTTCGCGCCAAGAAGAGTAGTATTGTTGTGGAAGGTGAGCCCCATCAGCACCGGGCGTCCAAGCTCGCGATGCCCCCTCCTACGGTCAGCAGTAAAGCTCGGGTCTACACCGATGTCAACACGCAGAAGACCAGGGACTACTGGGACTACGATGCACACGTGCCAAGCTGGAGGTAAAGAAGGATGCAGCTATTCTACTAACTGTTAGTTACTAGGGTTCTCTAATTCTGAAGAGTTGTGTGTGCACGCTTTCATTCCAAGCCTACAGGGTTTGATCAAACGTCTGTTTATCACTCAGTTGCTCTTCAGGACAGGAGTTAGGAGAACCCTGTTGTAAAATGTGTATTATCCCCTCTAGATAATCCTGTCTGATAATAACCTTCCTGCATGCATGTACTCCTACCATTTCCCGCCGCTGGTCTCTTCTCACGATTCTCTTGTTCTTCTCTCTGCAGTAATCAGGACAACTACCAGTTGGTGCGTAAGCTTGGCCGAGGGAAATACAGCGAGGTGTTTGAAGCCGTCAACGTCAGCAACAATGAGAAAGTGGTGGTTAAAATCCTCAAGGTGAGCTGCTGTCATTTTATGTGTTTTTGAATGTTTTTCCGTAGGTGTATACAATGAAGGTAATGGGCTCCTCAACCTAGGCATGTGGTCCCTGCTTAAAACAGTTGGCCTTCTATTGGCTTCAGTTGAACAGGGTCATGTTCATTAGTGCACACACCCAATGGAGTGTGTAGAGTTAAGTTTCACCCCGTTTTTGGGTCCAATTGTTTTCCGTTTGGTTCTAGGAGAATACAACGTTGTCTGGTTGAGGCTTTGAGGGTCTTTTTGTTGTGTTAAGTCTGGAAAGGATTGATCTCTTGTTTCAGCCTGTCAAGAAGAAGAAGATCAAGCGAGAGATTAAAATCCTAGAGAACCTGCGTGGTGGAACCAACATCATCCGCCTGGTGGACACAGTGAAGGATCCTGTGGTATGTCTCTCTAGTAGAAATATATAATCTCTAGAAGGGGCTTAGAGCTTCTAGCAATCACAAATTCACTGGTAAACTCGCAATGGCTGCCAGTCTTCCCATAATGACATCAATGACTTGGCCTGTTCTATAGATTCCATTTATGTGGTCTCGCTAGTCAGCCCCAGTACTCCATTCTATAGATTATATTTCTGTGGTCTCTTTGGTCAGCTCCAGTACTCCATTCTATAGATTCCATTTATGTGGTCTCGCTAGTCAGCCCCAGTACTCCATTCTATAGATTATATTTCTGTGGTCTCTTTGGTCAACCCCAGTACTCCATTCTATAGATTATATTTCTGTGGTCTCTCTGGTCAGTCCCAGTACTCCATTGGGTGCATGTTTATTTGCATTTAGGGGTGTGACCTCCCCTCCACGAAAAGGGAATTAATGAGCCCACACCGTCACAGTGAGGGGCTGACTAACAGATTTACATTTCAGTTATTTAGCAGACTCTAATCCAGAGCCAATCACAGTTAGTGCATTCATCTTAGCTAGGTAAGACAACCACCTATCACAGTCATAGTAAGTCAAACTTTTTCTCAAAGCCCACTATCAGCAAAGTTAAACTCTAGCATGAGAGAACCCCCTGATGAAGGCTATTTGGACAATGTTGGTGATAAATCCACAAGCAAGGAGTGAGATGAGTGTGAGACTGTTTTCATTGTAATGTCTCTACCATCAGTTTATTTGGCTTTAGTGGTGTGCTGCTCTGCTGTTGTTGAAATGTGTGATTCCATGTCCTCAACAATAGAACTTTCTCTCTGCCGTCTTCTTTATTCTTTAATAATCAAGGATGAATTCTCCCATCTTGTCTCTCTGCAGTCTAGAACGCCGGCACTTGTCTTTGAGTGCATCAATAACACAGATTTTAAGGTACTGATGTTTGGTGAATATCATGCATTCATGTGAAACTACTACAAAAAAAATAATGTAAAGTTACTGATCTCTCTCTCTAAGGTAATTGTCTGTTTGAAAAGTTAACAGACATGAAAATATACTGCTATCATATAACATACATTTTAATCTGTAAACATTTTTGAATGTACAGTGCATTCAAAGTATTCAGACCCCTTGACTTTTTCCACATTTTGTTACAGCATTTTTCTAAAATTGATTTAATTTGAAGAAAAAAATACAATGTGAACACAGTATCCCATAATGACAAAGCAAAAACAAATGTTTTGAATTTTTTATAAAAAAAAAAAAAAAAACTAGCACATTTACATAAGTATTCAGACCCTTTACTCAGTACTTTGTTGAAGCACATTTGGCAGCGATTACAGCCTTGAGTCTTCTTGGGTATGATGCTACAAGCTTGGCACACCTGTATTAGTGGAGTTTCTCCCATTCTTCTCTGCAGATCTTCTCTAGCTTTGTCAGGTTGGATGGGAGGCGTTGCTGCACAGCTATTTTCAGGTCTTAACAGAGACGTTCGATCAGGTTCAAGTCTGGGCTCTGGCTGGGCCACTCAAGGACATTGAGACTTGTCCTGAAGCCACTCCTGCGTTGTCTTGGCTGTGTGCTTTGAGTTGTTGTCCTGTTGGAAGGTGAACTTTTGCCCCAGGCTGAGGTCCTCAGTGCTCTGGAGCAGGTTTTCATCAAGGATCTCTCTGTACTTTGCTCTGTTCAGCTTTCCCTCGATCCTGACTAGTCTTCCAGTCGCTGCTGCTTAAAAACATCCCCACAGCATGATGCTGCCACCACCATTCCTCGCTGTAGGGATGGTGCAAGGTTTCCTCCAGATGTGACGCTTGGCATTCAGGCCAATCGGTTAAATATTGGTTTCATCTTTAGGTGCCTTTTGGCAAACTGTCATGTGCCTTTTACTGGGGAGTGGCTTCTGTCTGGCCACTCTACTGTAAAGGCCTGATTGGTGGAGTGCTGCATAGATGGTTGTCCTTCTAGAAGGTTCTCCCGTCACCATAGAGGAACTCTGGAGCTCTGTCAGTGACCATCGGGTTCTTGGTCACCTCTCTAACCAAGCCCCTCCTCCCCCGATTGCTCAGTTTAGCCGGGCGGCCAGCTCTAGGAAGAGTCTTGGTGGTTCCAAATTTTTTCCAATTAAGAATGATGGAGGCCACTGTGTTCTTGGGGACCTTCAATGCTGCAGAAATGTTTTGGTACCATTCCCCAGATCTGTGCCTCGACACCATCCTGTCTCGGAGCTCTACGGACAATTCCTTCGATCTCATGGCTTGGTTTTTGCTCTGACGTGCACTGTTAACTGTGGGATCTTTATAGACAGGTGTGTGCCTTTCCAAATCATGTCCAATCAACTGAATTTACCACAAGTGGACTCAAATCAAGCTGTAGAAACATCTCAAGGATGATCAATGGAAACAGGATGCACCTGAGCTCAATTTTGTGTCTCATAGCCACGGGTCTGATAGCATAGGTTCTGATTTTATTTTAATAAAAAATTTGCAAACATTTTTTTGCTGAATTTTTTTCGTATGTCATTACGGGGGTATTATGTTTAGGTTGAGGACAAGTTTGTTTCTTAAATACATTTTAGAGTCAGGCTGTAACAAAATGTGGAGAAAGTCAAGTGCTATGAATACTTTCCAAATGCACTGTAGTGAACCTTTGTTTCATGTCATTCACAGGAGCTTTACCAGAAGTTAACAGACTTTGATATTCGTTTCTATGTGTACGAGCTTCTCAAGGTAAGGGAAACAGGCAGGTTGCTTGGCTCTGTTGCATCCCACTTCTCAAATCATTTGGCTTCAATTTCTTTCCATTGACATTTTGGGGGGTCAAGAGGGCCTGAAACAAGCCTTCAGATAAAGACTGTGTCGTCTAGACTGTGATGTCCTTTGTGTCGTCTCCTACAGGCTCTGGACTACTGCCATAGCATGGGGATCATGCACAGGGATGTCAAACCACACAACGTCATGATCGACCACCAGATGAGAAAGGTAGCGATACGATCATCTTTATTTAAACAAGTTATTCTCATTGAGATACAATCCAGAGAGTCCTGGGAGAAACATCACTCTCCCTCTGTCAGGGTTGGGGGTTTCTTCATTTCCTGATTTAATCAGGATTTCTGGTTTTACTGACATCCTCTATTCATACATGATGGAAGTTGTCCCGCCCCCAAACAATATTCTCTTTATGTCCTGGTTCTCTACAAGGTTAAAAAATATATATATATTTTATTTTTGTCAGGGAGTCTTACTGAGACCAAGGTTTCTTTTACAGATGATAAACATGGTCATTAAAAAACAAACACATTAATCGGTCATAATGTCCTCAAGCAGCTTCCTGAATTGACCCAGAGACACCAAAACATCACATTTTGAATATTGTTCCACAAATACAGTGAAAAAATAACTAAAAGCTGGTTTACCTGACTCAGTACAGACAGAAGGAATTTCCCAGACTTATCCAGTCATGTCTAGAGGTTAGTAATGATGTTAGGTACAGTGGGAGTTGTTTGTAAAAGGGCTTTATGAATGAAAACACAGCAGCGTATCAACCTACCTGATATCAAGAGACGACCAACCAACTTTACGGTAGAGAATACGGTGATGAGCACTAAAACTAGTCGACCCGCAAAAAAATCAAAGAACATTTTATGTTATGAGTACAACAGGTGTAGACTTTACCGTGATATGCTTACTTTACAAGCACTTTCCCAACAATGCAGAGTTAAAACATTTATTTTTTATTTTTTTTAAGATGAGTAGAATAACAAGAACAAGGCTTCATACAAGGAGTACCGGTTCCAATATACTTATGTAAATTAGATATTTCGGTTTCATTTTCAATACATTTTGAAAAAGTGTCATTCCCCCTCCCCCCCTTCACTTTGTTATTGGCTATGATATGTAGATGAGTGATATAATGTAATTCATGTTGAATTCAGGCTGTAACACAACAACATGTGAAATAAGTCAAGGGAAAGGAATACTTTCTGAAGGCAATGTACATGTAGGTAACTAGGGGGTAACTAGGGGTAAAAGGCAGGATAGATAATACAGTAGCAGTGTGTGGCTACAGGCCAGTGAGTGTGCATAGAGCCAGTGGAAGAATGTAAATGTACATGTATGTAACTAGGTGGTAAGTAGGGGGTAACTAGGGGGTAACTAGGGGTAAAGGCAGGATAGATAATACAGTAGCAGTGTGTGGCTACAGGCCAGTGAGTGTGCATAGAGCCAGTGGAAGAATGTAAATGTACATGTATGTAACTAGGTGGTAAGTAGGGGGTAACTAGGGGGTAACTAGGGGTAAAGGCAGGATAGATCATACAGTAGCAGTGTGTGGCTACAGGCCAGTGAGTGTGCATAGAGCCAGTGGAAGAATGTAAATGTACATGTAGGTAACTAGGGGGTAACTAGGGGTAAAAGGCAGGATAGATAATACAGTAGCAGTGTGTGGCTACAGGCCAGTGAGTGTGCATAGAGCCAGTAGAAGAATGTAAGTGCAAACAAGGGAGTCGATGCAAATAGTCCGGTTAGCCGTTTAACTGTTGAGCACAGGGTTTCCGTTAGCCGGCTTTTGGCCAATTTACATTTTTGTTGTTGTTGAAAAACTGATATAATTGTCACCGGCCAATTGTCCGGTAGAAGAAGAAGATCCCATTTCGAAAGAATACTTTTTTTTTTTGCCTATTAATTGACGGAAATACCAGTCGATGGAAACACATTTAACTAGTCATGCCTATCGGTCTATAGGTTAATTTAGTGGAATTAAATAGGTGAGTGTAGTACAGTATATTCGTTATGCATCTTATCACACCGTACACATACAGAGCCTTTGAGGGGACAGTCTGTCAGACAGCATCTCCAACGGCGACGGGAGGCAGGCTTCTTCATCGTCACCTCACACCACTATGCAGTGAGCTGGAGGCGGTCTTCATCGTCATCTCACACCACTATGCAGTGAGCTGGAGGCGGTCTTCATCGTCATCTCACACCACTATGCAGTGAGCTGGAGGCAGTCTTTATCATCACACCACTATGCAGTGAGCTGGAGGCAGTCTTCACCGTCACCTCACACCACTATGCAGTGAGCTGGAGGCAGTCTTCACCGTCACCTCACACCACTATGCAGTGAGCTGGGGGCAGTCTTCATCACACCACTATGCAGTGAGCTGGAGGCAGTCTTCATCGTCACCTCACACCACTATGCAGTGAGCTGGAGGCAGTCTTCATCGTCACACCACTATGCAGTGAGCTGGAGGCAGTCTTCATCGTCACCTCACACCACTATGCAGTGAGCTGGAGGCAGTCTTCACCGTCACCTCACACCACTATGCAGTGAGCTGGAGGCAGTCTTCACCGTCACCTCACACCACCATGCAGTGAGCTGGAGGCAGTCTTCACCGTCACCTCACACCACTATGCAGTGAGCTGGAGGCGGTCTTCATCGACACCTCACACCACGATGCAGTAAACTGGGGCCAGTCTTCATCGTCACCTCACACCACTATGCAGTGAGCTGGAGGCAGTCTTCATCGTCACCTCACACCACTATGCAGTGAGCTGGAGGCAGTCTTCATCGTCACCTCACACCACTATGCAGTGAGCTGGAGGCAGTCTTCATCGTCACCTCACACCACTATGCAGTGAGCTGGAGGCAGTCTTCATCGTCACCTCACACCACTATGCAGTGAGCTGGAGGCAGTCTTCATCGTCACCTCACACCACTATGCAGTGAGCTGGAGGCAGTCTTCATCGTCACCTCACACCACTATGCAGTGAGCTGGAGGCAGTCTTCATCGTCACCTCACACCACTATGCAGTGAGCTGGAGGCAGTCTTCATCGTCACCTCACACCACTATGCAGTGAGCTGGAGGCAGTCTTCATCGTCACCTCACACCACTATGCAGTGAGCTGGAGGCAGTCTTCATCGTCACCTCACACCACTATGCAGTGAGCTGGAGGCAGTCTTCATCGTCACACCACTATGCAGTGAGCTGGAGGCAGTCTTCATCGTCACCTCACACCACTATGCAGTGAGCTGGAGGCAGTCTTCATCGTCACCTCACACCACTATGCAGTGAGCTGGAGGCAGTCTTCATCGTCACACCACTATGCAGTGAGCTGGGGCCAGTCTTCATCGTCACACCACTATGCAGTGAGCTGGAGGCAGTCTTCATCGTCACCTCACACCACTATGCAGTGAGCTGGAGGCAGTCTTCATCGTCACCTCACACCACTATGCAGTGAGCTGGAGGCAGTCTTCATCGTCACACCACTATGCAGTGAGCTGGGGCCAGTCTTCATCGTCACACCACTATGCAGTGAGCTGGGGCCAGTCTTCATCGTCACACCACTATGCAGTGAGCTGGGGCCAGTCTTCATCGTCACACCACTATGCAGTGAGCTGGAGGCAGTCTTCATCGTCACACCACTATGCAGTGAGCTGGAGGCAGTCTTCATCGTCACCTCACACCACTATGCAGTGAGCTGGAGGCAGTCTTCATCGTCACCTCACACCACTATGCAGTGAGCTGGAGGCAGTCTTCATCGTCACCTCACACCACTATGCAGTGAGCTGGAGGCAGTCTTCATCGTCACACCACTATGCAGTGAGCTGGGGCCAGTCTTCATCGTCACACCACTATGCAGTGAGCTGGAGGCAGTCTTCATCGTCACCTCACACCACTATGCAGTGAGCTGGAGGCAGTCTTCATCGTCACCTCACACCACTATGCAGTGAGCTGGAGGCAGTCTTCATCGTCACACCACTATGCAGTGAGCTGGGGCCAGTCTTCATCGTCACACCACTATGCAGTGAGCTGGGGCCAGTCTTCATCGTCACACCACTATGCAGTGAGCTGGAGGCAGTCTTCATCGTCACCTCACACCACTATGCAGTGAGCTGGAGGCAGTCTTCATCGTCACCTCACACCACTATGCAGTGAGCTGGAGGCAGTCTTCATCGTCACCTCACACCACTATGCAGTGAGCTGGAGGCAGTCTTCATCGTCACCTCACACCACTATGCAGTGAGCTGGAGGCAGTCTTCATCGTCACCTCACACCACTATGCAGTGAGCTGGAGGCAGTCTTCATCGTCACCTCACACCACTATGCAGTGAGCTGGAGGCAGTCTTCATCGTCACACCACTATGCAGTGAGCTGGGGCCAGTCTTCATCGTCACACCACTATGCAGTGAGCTGGAGGCAGTCTTCATCGTCACCTCACACCACTATGCAGTGAGCTGGGGCCAGTCTTCATCGTCACACCACTATGCAGTGAGCTGGGGCCAGTCTTCATCGTCACCTCACACCACTATGCAGTGAGCTGGAGGCAGTGAGCGTTTAGAAAACATTCACTTCATTGTTTGAAACTTGAATGTTTTTTACTACATATGAGGCATGTCTAATCTATAGAATGGAGTACTGGGGCTGACTGGCGAGACCACATAAATATAATCTATAGTATGGAATACTGGAGCTGATCGGAGAGACCATAGAAATATAATCTATAGAATAGTGTACTGGTGCTGACTGGCGAGACCACATAAATGGAATCTATAGTATGGAATACTGGAGCTGATCGGAGAGACCATAGAAATATAATCTATAGTATGGAATACTGGAGCTGATCGGAGAGACCATAGAAATATAATCTATAGAATAGTGTACTGGGGCTGACCGGAGAGACCACGTTTTTTACTACATATGAGGCATGTCTTACCTTGCTTTCAAAGTAGCCTAGTCAATCACACCATTTCCTTGGAGGCTATTGTTTCTTTCGTTGTCCAGTAGCCAAAGGCACAATCCTGGTGGTATTAGCGACCAGTGCTAGTTGTTGATAATCCTGGTCATATTAGCGACCAGTGCTAGTTGTTGATAATCCTGGTCATATTAGCGACCCGTGGTAGTTGTTTATAATCCTGGTCATATTAGCGACCCGTGGTAGTTGTTTATAATCCTGGTCATATTAGCGACCCGTGGTAGTTGTTTATAATCCTGGTCATATTAGCGACCAGTGCTAGTTGTTGATAATCCTGGTCATATTAGCGACCCGTGGTAGTTGTTGATAATCCTGGTGATATTAGCGACCCGTGGTAGTTGTTGACAATCCTGGTGATATTAGCGACCCGTGGTAGTTGTTGATAATCCTGGTGATATTAGCGACCCGTGGTAGTTGTTGACCATCCTGGTGATATTAGCGACCTGTGGTAGTTGTTGACAATCCTGGGGATATTAGCGAGTACATTGTGGTAAATTCCTCAATGCCGTCGGGTGAATCCTGGAACATACTGCATTCCAGTCTGTGGTAGCGAAACAGTCCTGTAGCTGAATTAGTTCTGGACCTGGGGACTGTAAAAAGACCCCTGGTGGCATGTCTGGTGAGGTAGATGTGTGTGTCAGTGCTGTGTGTAAATTGACTATGTAAACAATTTGGAATTTCCAACACATGAATATTTCTTATAAAAACAAGATGTTAGACGCAGTCAGTCTTTATCAAACTCTTAGCCAAGAGAAACTGACATGCATAGTATTTATATTAGCCCTCTGATTACAATGAAGAGCAAGACATGCCGCTCTGTTCTGGACCGGCTGCAGCTTAACTAGGTCTTTCTCTGCAGCACTGGACCACACGACTGGACAATAACCAAGATGAGATCAAACTAGAGCCTGCAGGCTTTGTGTGGTGTCAAAAAAGCAGAGCGTCTCTTTATTACGGACAGACCTTTCCCCATCTTGACAACCTTTTGAATCTATACTGAACAAAAATATCGACGCAACAATTTCAAAGATTTTACTGAGTTAGTTAATATAAGGAAATCAGTCCATTGAAATTAAGTAATTACGCATTAATTTATGGATTTTACATGACTGGGAATACAGATGTGCATCTGTTGGTCACAGATACCTTAAAGGAAACGTAGGGGTGTGGATCAGAAATCCAGTCAGTATCTGGTGTGACCACCATTTGCCTCATGCAGCGTGACACATCTCCTTCACATAGAGTTGATCAGGATGTTGATTGAGGCCAGTGGAATGTTGTCCCACTCCTCTTTAATGGCTGTGCGATGTTGCTGGATATTGGCGGGAACTGGAACACGCGGTCGATCTAGAGCATCCCAAACATGCTGAATGGGTGACATGTCTGAGTATGCAGGCCATGGAAGAACTGGGACATTTTCAGCTTCCAGGAATTGTGTTCAGATCCTTGCGTCATGGGGCTGTGCATTATCATGCTGAAACATGAGGGGATGGCGGCAAATTAATGGCACGACAATGGGCCTCAGGATCTCGTCACGGTATCTCTGTGCATTCAAATTGCCATTGATAAGATGCAATTGTGTTCGTAGCTTATGCCTGCCCATACCATAACCCCACCGCCACTATGGGGCATTCTGTTCACAACGTCGACATCAGCAGACCACACGGCACAATACACGTGGTCTGTGGTTGTGAACCAACACTTTACATGTTGCGTTTAGTGTATATGTCTTATATGGGTTGGAGTTAACCTACAGGAGGGTAGCTCTCCAGGAACAGGGTTGGAGTTAACCTACAGGAGGGTAGCTCTCCAGGAACAGGGTTGGAGTTAACCTACAGGAGGGTAGCTCTCCAGGAACAGGGTTGGAGTTAACCTACAGGAGGGTCTCTCTCCAGGAACAGGGTTGGAGTTAACCTACAGGAGGGTAGCTCTCCAGGAACAGGGTTGGAGTTAACCTACAGGAGGGTAGCTCTCCAGGAACAGGGTTGGAGTTAACCTACAGGAGGGTAGCTCTCCAGGAACAGGGTTGGAGTTAAAACCTACAGGAGGGTAGCTCTCCAGGAACAGGGTTGGAGTTAACCTACAGGAGGGTAGCTCTCCAGGAACATGGTTGGAGTTAACCTACAGGAGGGTAGCTCTCCAGGAACATGGTTGGAGTTAACCTACAGGAGGGTAGCTCTCCAGGAACATGGTTGGAGTTAACCTACAGGAGGGTAGCTCTCCAGGAACAGGGTTGGAGTTAAAACCTACAGGAGGGTAGCTCTCCAGGAACAGGGTTGGAGTTAAAACCTACAGGAGGGTAGCTCTCCAGGAACAGGGTTGGAGTTAACCTACAGGAGGGTAGCTCTCTAGGAACAGGGTTGGAGTAAAACCTACAGGAGGGTAGCTCTCCAGGAACAGGGTTGGAGTTAACCTACAGGAGGGTAGCTCTCCAGGAACAGGGTTGGAGTTAAAACTTACAGGAGGGTAGCTCTCCAGGAACAGGGTTGGAGTTAACCTACAGGAGGGTAGCTCTCCAGGAACAGGGTTGGAGTTAAAACTTACAGGGGGGTAGCTCTCCAGGAACAGGGTTGGAGTTAAAACCTGCAGGAGGGTAGCTCTCCAGGAACAGGGTTGGAGTTAAAACCTACAGGAGGGTAGCTCTCCAGGAACAGGGTTGGAGTTAAAACCTACAGGAGGGTAGCTCTCCAGGAACAGGGTTGGAGTTAAAACCTACAGGAGGGTAGCTCTCCAGGAACAGGGTTGGAGTTAAAACCTACAGGAGGGTAGCTCTCCAGGAACAGGGTTGGAGTTAAAACCTACAGGAGGGTAGCTCTCCAGGAACAGGGTTGGAGTAAAACCTACTGGAGGGTAGCTCTCCAGGAACAGGGTTGGAGTTAACCTACAGGAGGGTAGCTCTCCAGGAACAGGGTTGGAGTTAACCTACAGGAGGGTAGCTCTCCAGGAACAGGGTTGGAGTTAAAACCTACAGGAGGGTAGCTCTCCAGGAACAGGGTTGGAGTAAAACCTACTGGAGGGTTTCTCTCCAGGAACAGGGTTGGAGTGAGAACCTACAGGAGGGTAGCTCTCCAGGAACAGGGTTGGAGTAAAACCTACTGGAGGGTTTCTCTCCAGGAACAGGGTTGGAGTGAGAACCTACAGGAGGGTATCTCTCCAGGAACCAGGTTGGAGTTAAAACCTACAGGAGGGTAGCTCTCCAGGAACAGGGTTGGAGTAAAACCTACTGGAGGGTTTCTCTCCAGGAACAGGGTTGGAGTGAGAACCTACAGGAGGGTATCTCTCCAGGAACCAGGTTGGAGTTAAAACCTACAGGAGGGTAGCTCTCCAGGAACAGGGTTGGAGTTAAAACCTACAGGAGGGTAGCTCTCCAGGAACAGGGTTGGGGTTAAAACCTACAGGAGGGTAGCTCTCCAGGAACAGGGTTGGGGTTAAAACTTACAGGGGGGTAGCTCTCCAGGAACAGGGTTGGAGTTAAAACCTGCAGGAGGGTAGCTCTCCAGGAACAGGGTTGGAGTTAAAACCTACAGGAGGGTAGCTCTCCAGGAACAGGGTTGGAGTTAAAACCTACAGGAGGGTAGCTCTCCAGGAACAGGGTTGGAGTTAAAACCTACAGGAGGGTAGCTCTCCAGGAACAGGGTTGGAGTTAAAACCTACAGGAGGGTAGCTCTCCAGGAACAGGGTTGGAGTTAAAACCTACAGGAGGGTAGCTCTCCAGGAACAGGGTTGGAGTAAAACCTACTGGAGGGTAGCTCTCCAGGAACAGGGTTGGAGTTAACCTACAGGAGGGTAGCTCTCCAGGAACAGGGTTGGAGTTAACCTACAGGAGGGTAGCTCTCCAGGAACAGGGTTGGAGTTAAAACCTACAGGAGAGTAGCTCTCCAGGAACAGGGTTGGAGTAAAACCTACTGGAGGGTTTCTCTCCAGGAACAGGGTTGGAGTGAGAACCTACAGGAGGGTAGCTCTCCAGGAACAGGGTTGGAGTAAAACCTACTGGAGGGTTTCTCTCCAGGAACAGGGTTGGAGTGAGAACCTACAGGAGGGTATCTCTCCAGGAACCAGGTTGGAGTTAAAACCTACAGGAGGGTAGCTCTCTAGGAACAGGGTTGGAGTAAAACCTACTGGAGGGTTTCTCTCCAGGAACAGGGTTGGAGTGAGAACCTACAGGAGGGTATCTCTCCAGGAACCAGGTTGGAGTTAAAACCTACAGGAGGGTAGCTCTCCAGGAACAGGGTTGGAGTAAAACCTACTGGAGGGTTTCTCTCCAGGAACAGGGTTGGAGTGAGAACCTACAGGAGGGTATCTCTCCAGGAACCAGGTTGGAGTTAAAACCTACAGGAGGGTAGCTCTCCAGGAACAGGGTTGGAGTTAAAACCTACAGGAGGGTAGCTCTCCAGGAACAGGGTTGGGGTTAAAACCTACAGGAGGGTAGCTCTCCAGGAACAGGGTTGGGGTTAAAACCTACAGGAGGGTCTCTCTCCAGGAACAGGGTTGGAGTTAAAACCTACAGGAGGGTCTCTCTCCAGGAACAGGGTTGGAGTTAAAACCTACAGGAGGGTAGCTCTCTCCAGGAACAGGGTTGGAAACCCCTGATATAGATGTCACTATAGTCTAGGACCGGTAGGAACATCTACTGAATAATCTGCTTTCGACTATTTAGCGAGAGGCGGGACTTCTATTTCTATAGAAGAAGCCCATGTTTTAACATGATGTTATGATAAACACCATTCCTGCCCCTGTTCCCTACTAATCTAGGCCAGTGTTTCCCAAATAGCTGGCCTCATAGCCGCCGCAGCTCATTTCTCCTGGGTCAGAAGCAGAGCATCACCACTGTTGTTTTTATCAGGAGGGTCACAGAATGTGCGTCCCAAATATATCACCTGAAGTGTACACTCGATTTTTTCCTCTTACAACCATCCGCAAGTCTCGCAAGCTTACTTTGTTTTGCTACCCGAATTCAGCAGTAATCAGGAATCAGTCATCTCCTCAGTAATGTAATGGCATTGGATTGGTGGATGCATAGGTGGTTCCCACCATATTTCTTCTACTTGTGGTTTCCTTTAGAATCAGTGAAGGGACGTGAACAAGGTCACACGTTGGGAGGAAGAAGAGATAATTGGGTCTCATCCAGAGAGGAAACTTCAGAAGGTCTTAAATGGGTCACGTTATGGCACCAAAACGCTGTGAAGATGGAGGGGGGGGTTGCAGGGTGGGGCTGGGCTGTCATGGTTCTGTTTAGCCACCAGGTGGCAGTAATGGAGCTGCAGCAGCAGAACACAAAGCTGAAGGCCAAGATTTTTATCTATTTATTTAACCTTTTATTTAACTAGGCAAGTCAGTTAAGAACAAATTCTTATTTACAATGACGGCCTACACCGGCCAAACCCTCCCCTAACCCGGATGGCGCTGGGCCAATTGTGCGCAGCATTATGGGACTCCCAATCACGGCCGGTTGTGATACAGCCTGGATTCGAACCAGGGTGTCTGTAGTGACGCCTCTAGAGCTGTGCCTTAGCCCTGCTGCGCCACTCTGGAGCCCATCAAATGAAAGATGAGTATAGTGTAGAGAATCATTGTAGCATCTAAACCGCAGTGAAATATTTTTCATGACCCAAAATATTATATTTTCAGCTGTTTTGAAGTAAAACTGAAAGTTAAAGAGCAAAAACCAAATGTAAGAACTGGAAGCATAGAAATACCACCCATAGAATAGATCTTAGACTTGCGTTCAATAAGGATGACAGATCTATAATACACGTTTCTATGTGAATTTGGTCTGGTCGTCCTAGAAGTGACATTTTGCAGCTTTATGTATCAAATCCTTTTTTTAAATTCAATAACCAACTGAATGTTCAATTTTGTAAATTTTAAAATGATCCATTTAATATTCAGACTATTTTCAACTGAATTCCGTTACCTCTTTTATACTGATTTTCAAAATGTAATTGATCCCAAACTAATGTAATTGATCCCAAATACTGTAGATCCGTAGTCCCCAGATGGTCCACTATTTGGTGGGTCAGAAGGACGTTTTTAAAGGCTTAGAAGGCAGGTTAGCATAGTGCAAAACAGGAAGCTATGCTTCTATAGATGTCACACTGCCAAAAACCCTCTAATTCCTCCCTCTCTCTCTCTCTCTCTGCTGTCTGTGTGTCTCAGCTGCGTCTCATAGACTGGGGTCTGGCTGAGTTCTACCACCCAGCTCAGGAATACAACGTCAGGGTGGCCTCCCGTTATTTTAAAGGACCAGAGCTGCTCGTGGACTATCAGGTAGACACTAGTTATTAACACACATCACACTACTGACACAATGTGAACATCCACATACACAGGTGAATGCACCAATTTGTAAGTCGCTCTGGATAAGAGCGTCTGCTAAATGACTTAAATGTAAATGTAAATACATCATGATTCACATATTGCTTTAATTCTTGTTACATCAACACATTGATCTGCCTGTTAACATTTAGTATGTTCAATAGTCGTATGTTTACAGATGTACCAATACATGGATATTGTTCAATGAACCACATTGTGATTTTTAAAATCAGTTGTAGAGTATTTTTCCAGTGTTCTGTATTGTCCTTGTTGTGTTGGCAGCTTTATGACTACAGTCTGGACATGTGGAGTCTAGGCTGCATGTTGGCCAGCATGATCTTCCTCAAAGAGCCATTCTTCCATGGCCAGGACAACTACGATCAGGTACACACACACACACACACACACATACCAACTACGATCAGGTACACACACACACACACACACACACACACACACACACACACACACACACACACACAAACAGGGCAACTACGATCAGGTACACACACACACACACAAACAAACAGGGCAACTACGATCAGGTACACACACACACACACACACACAAACAAACAGGGCAACTACGATCAGGTACACACACACACACACACACACACACAAACAAACAGGGCAACTACGATCAGGTACACACACACACACACACACACACAGGGCAACTAGGACCAGGTAAATAACACACACAGCTCCACACTACACTAGTCCATGATGCTTGTATGTAATACCACAGTGTGAAATGGCATCATTGGGAGTGGAACCAACCACTAGAGAGGAGGACATCACTTCTATTGTCAACAATCCCTGTTATATAACTAAAATTATAACTAAATGACCACGTTAATACACACTATGAACACTGTTCATCTGTGATGTAGAAGGTGTGGCTGTATGGTAGATGTGTGTCTCTCAACGTTCCTCTGACTGTCCCATGTTGTGTCCAGCTGGTCCGCATCGCTAAGGTTCTTGGGACAGATGAGCTGTTTGGCTACCTACACAAGTACCACATTGAATTGGACACACGTTTCAAAGACCTGCTGGGACAGTAAGTACCACTAGGGGGCGTAGCACAGGGTTAGCCTGGTCCCCACGTCTGTTTGTGCTCATTGAAAAGCCAAACAATTTGACAAAGCACTGACATGCCAGAAACAGACGGTCACTCAGGTGGGGAGAGGGGCTGCTGTTGAGGGCTCCTGGGGTGGTATTCAGTGGCTCTATGGGGATTTGTTTTGGTGCAGTGGGTGGGCAAGACTGTTTGTTTACATGGAGAACATACCACTGTGCTCGCCTACCGTGTGGAATGTTCAGATAGAAATAGATTGTGTAGAAATCCACATCCCAGTGTTCTGTTGTTTCCGTGGTACCCTGAAGGACATAGAATATAAAGTATAGATCCAATCACCTTCAAACTTTAGCCTTCCAGTCTCTCTTTTTATTGGATGTTTGTTCCCTTGGCGACGGCGATACTTGTCAACATACCCCTCGGGCACAACCGTAGCGCTACATTTTGAAACGTTAAACTAAAATGAGTGTTTTTTATTGGACCAGTTTAAGCAGTACCTCCCTGTTTCTTATTGGACCAGTTTAAGCAGTACCTCCCTGTTTCTTATTGGACCAGTTTAAGCAGTACCTCCCTGTTTCTTATTGGACCAGTTTAAGCAGTACCTCCCTGTTTCTTATTGGACCAGTTTAAGCAGTACCTCCCTGTTTCTTATTGGACCAGTTTAAGCAGTACCTCCCTGTTTCTTATTGGACCAGTTTAAGCAGTACCTCCCTGTTTCTTATTGGACCAGTTGAAGCAGTACCTCCCTGTTTCTTATTGGACCAGTTTAAGCAGTACCTCCCTGTTTCTTATTGGACCAGTTTAAGCAGTACCTCCCTGTTTCTTATTGGACCAGTTTAAGCAGTACCTCCCTGTTTCTTATTGGACCAGTTGAAGCAGTACCTCCCTGTTTCTTATTGGACCAGTTTAAGCAGTACCTCCCTGTTTCTTATTGGACCAGTTTAAGCAGTACCTCCCTGTTTCTTATTGGACCAGTTTAAGCAGTACTTCCCTGTTTCTTATTGGACCAGTTGAAGCAGTACCTCCCTGTTTCTTATTGGACCAGTTTAAGCAGTACCTCCCTGTTTCTTATTGGACCAGTTTAAGCAGTACCTCCCTGTTTCTTATTGGACCAGTTTAAGCAGTACCTCCCTGTTTCTTATTGGACCAGTTGAAGCAGTACCTCCCTGTTTCTTATTGGACCAGTTTAAGCAGTACCTCCCTGTTTCTTATTGGACCAGTTTAAGCAGTACCTCCCTGTTTCTTATTGGACCAGTTTAAGCAGTACCTCCCTGTTTCTTATTGGACCAGTTTAAGCAGTACCTCCCTGTTTCTTATTGGACCAGTTGAAGCAGTACTTCCCTGTTTCTTATTGGACCAGTTGAAGCAGTACTTCCCTGTTTCTTATTGGACCAGTTTAAGCAGTACCTCCCTGTTTCTTATTGGACCAGTTTAAGCAGTACCTCCATGTTTCTTATTGGACCAGTTGAAGCAGTACCTCCCTGTTTCTTATTGGACCAGTTTAAGCAGTACCTCCCTGTTTCTTATTGGACCAGTTTAAGCAGTACCTCCCCCTCTCCTCCCCCCAGGCAGACGAGGAAGCGCTGGGAGCAGTTTGTCCAGACAGAGAACCAGCACCTGGTGACCCCTGAGTCCCTGGACCTGCTGGACAAGCTGCTACGTTACGACCACCAGCAGAGACTGACCGCTGCTGAGGCCATGCAGCATCCATACTTCTGTAAGATACACACCTGTCTGTCTGTCTGTCTACCTGAGGCCATGCAGCATCCATACTTCTGTAAGATACACACCTGTCTGTCTGTCTGTCTACCTGAGGCCATGCAGCATCCATACTTCTGTAAGATATACACCTGTCTGTCTGTCTACCTGAGGCCATGCAGCATCCATACTTCTGTAAGATACACACCTGTCTGTCTGTCTGTCTGTCTACTGTCTGTCTGTCTGTCTACCTGAGGCCATGCAGCATCCATACTTCTGTAAGATACACACCTGTCTGTCTGTCTACCTGAGGCCATGCAGCATCCATACTTCTGTAAGATACACACCTGTCTGTCTGTCTACCTGAGGCCATGCAGCATCCATACTTCTGTAAGATACACACCTGTCTGTCTGTCTACCTGAGGCCATGCAGCATCCATACTTCTGTAAGATATACACCTGTCTGTCTGTCTGTCTACCTGAGGCCATGCAGCATCCATACTTCTGTAAGATATACACCTGTCTGTCTGTCTACCTGAGGCCATGCAGCATCCATACTTCTGTAAGATACACACCTGTCTGTCTGTCTACCTGAGGCCATGCAGCATCCATACTTCTGTAAGATACACACCTGTCTGTCTGTCTGTCTGTCTACCTGAGGCCATGCAGCATCCATACTTCTGTAAGATACACACCTGTCTGTCTGTCTACCTGAGGCCACGCAGCATCCATACTTCTGTAAGATATACACCTGTCTGTCTGTCTGTCTCTACCTGAGGCCATGCAGCATCCATACTTCTGTAAGATATACACCTGTCTGTCTGTCTGTCTCTACCTGAGGCCATGCAGCATCCATACTTCTGTAAGATATACACCTGTCTGTCTGTCTGTCTCTACCTGAGGCCACGCAGCATCCATACTTCTGTAAGATATACACCTGTCTGTCTGTCTGTCTCTACCTGAGGCCATGCAGCATCCATACTTCTGTAAGATACACACCTGTCTGTCTGTCTGTCTACCTGAGGCCATGCAGCATCCATACTTCTGTAAGATACACACCTGTCTGTCTGTCTGTCTACCTGAGGCCATGCAGCATCCATACTTCTGTAAGATACACACCTGTCTGTCTGTTTGTCTGTCTACTGTCTGTCTGTCTGTCTACCTGAGGCCATGCAGCATCCATACTTCTGTAAGATACACACCTGTCTGTCTGTCTACCTGAGGCCATGCAGCATCCATACTTCTGTAAGATACACACCTGTCTGTCTGTCTACCTGAGGCCATGCAGCATCCATACTTCTGTAAGATACACACCTGTCTGTCTGTCTACCTGAGGCCATGCAGCATCCATACTTCTGTAAGATATACACCTGTCTGTCTGTCTGTCTACCTGAGGCCATGCAGCATCCATACTTCTGTAAGATATACACCTGTCTGTCTGTCTACCTGAGGCCATGCAGCATCCATACTTCTGTAAGATATACACCTGTCTGTCTGTCTGTCTGTCTACCTGAGGCCATGCAGCATCCATACTTCTGTAAGATATACGTCTGTCTGTCTGTCTACCTGAGGCCATGCAGCATCCATACTTCTGTAAGATATACACCTGTCTGTCTACCTGAGGCCATGCAGCATCCATACTTCTGTAAGATACACACCTGTCTGTCAGTTTAAACTGCCTTGTTCAGGGGCAGAACGACAGATTTGACAAGATTTTACCTTGTCAGCTCGGGGATTCGATCTTGCAACCTTTCGGTAACAAGTCCAATGCTCTAACCACTAGGCTAGCTGCCGCCCCATTATGATAACCTACGTCAAAACCAAACGGTGCGTAGTCACTAAAGTAGATATATAGTACCAGTCAAAAGTTTGGACACACCTACTTATTGTAGAATAATAGTGAAGACATCAAAACTATGAAATAACACATCATGCAGTAACCAAAAAACTGTTAAAAAAATCTAAATATATTTTATATTTGAGGTTCTTCAAGGTTGCCACCCTTTGCCTTTGACACTCTTGGCATTCTCTCAACCAGCTTCATGAGGTAGTCACCTGGAATACATTTGAATTAACAGGTGTGCCTTAAGTTAATTTGTGGAATTTTTTTTCCTTCTAAATGTGTTTGAGCGTATCAGTTGTGTTGTGACCAGGTAGGGGTGGTATACAGAAGAAAGCCCTATTTGGTAAAAGACCAAGTCCATATTATGGCAAGAACAACTCAAATAATCAAAGAGAAATGACAGTCCATCATTACTTTAAGACATGGTCAGTCAATACGGAAAAATGAAGAACTTTGAAAATGTCTTCAAGTGCAGTCGCAAAACCCATCTAGTGCTATGATGAAACTGGCTCTCATGAGGGCCGCCACAGGAATGGAAGACCAAGAGTTACCTCTGCTGCAGAGGATAACTTCATTAAAGGTAGCAGCCTCTCAAATTGCAGCCCAAATGAATGCTTCAGAGTTCAAGTAACAGACACATCTCAACATCAACTGTTCAGAGGAGACTGCGTGAATTAGGCCTTCATGGTCGAATTGCTGCTAAGAAACCACTACTAAAGGACACCAATAAGAACAAGAGACTTGCTTGGGCCAAGAACCACGAGCAATGGACATTAGACTGGTGGAAATCTGTCCTTTGGTCTGATGAGTCCAAATTTAATATTTGATTCCAGCTGTGTTTTTGAGACGTAGAGTAGGTGAACGGATGATGTCCGCATGTGTGGTTCCCACCGTGAAGCATGGAGGAGGAGGTGTGTTGATGTGGGGGTGCTTTGCTGGTGACATTGTGATTTATTTAGAATTCAAGGCACACTTAACTAGCATGGTTACCACAGCATTCTACAGTAAAACGCCATCCCATCTTTTTTGGGCTTAGTGGGACTATCATTTGTTTTTCAACCGGACAATGACCCAACACACCTCCAGGCTGTGTATGAGCTATTTGACCAAGAAGGAGATTGGAGTGCTGCATCAGATGACCTGACCTACAAAATCACCTGACCTCAACCCAATTGAGATGGTTTGGGATGAGTTGGACCGCAGAGTGAAGGAAAAGCAGCCAACAAGTGCTCAGCATATGTGGGAACTCCTTAAAGACTGTTGGAAAAGCATTCCAGGTGAAGCTGGTTGAGAGAATGCCAAGAGTGTGCAAAGCTGTCAAGGTGAAGCGTGGCTACTTTGAAGAATCTCTAATATAAAATATATTTTGATTTGTTAAACACTTTCTTTTCTTTTTTTTTAACTACATGAATTCCATATGTATTATTTCATAGTTTTGATGTCTTCACTATTATTCTACAATGTAAAAATAAAGAAAAACCCTTGATTGAGTAGGTGTGTCAGTATTGTACGTATTTGAAAATGGAGGGAATTTGGAGCTGCAGGTTTTTAAAATGTTTATTTAATGTGCTGAGCGATTTTTAGGACGTTGAGCACCAGAGCGCTGCACCACTCAACTCTAGTGTCACTCTCATCCCATCTTTCTACGTTCCTCCATCTTTTGCTGTCTCTCTCTATCCCTGTCCATGGACTCAATGCTAGTGTCTCTCTCTCCATCCCTGTCCATGGACTCAATGCTAGTGTCTCTCTCTCCATCCCTGTCCATGGACTCAATGCTAGTGTCTCTCCCCTGCTGTCTCTCTCTCTCTCTCTCCATCCCTGTCCATGGACTCAATGCTAGTGTCTCTCCTGCTGTCCCTCTCTCTCTCCATCCCTGTCCATGGACTCAATGCTAGTGTCTCTCTCTCCATCCCTGTCCATGGATTCAATGCTAGTGTCTCTCCCCTGCTGTCTCTCTCTCTCTCCATCCCTGTCCATGGACTCAATGCCAGTGTCTCTCCTGCTCTCTCTCTCTCTCTCTCTCTCTCCATCCCTGTCCATGGACTCAATGCTAGTGTCTCTCCTGCTGTCTCTCTCTCCCTCTCCATCCCTGTCCATGGACTCAATGCTAGTGTCTCTCCTGTCTCTCTCTCTCTCCATCCCTGTCCATGGACTCAATGCTAGTGTCTCTCCTGCTCTCTCTCTCTCTCTCTCCATCCCTGTCCATGGACTCAATGCTAGTGTCTCTCCTGCTGTCTCTCTCTCTCTCTCTCTCCATCCCTGTCCATGGACTCAATGCTAGGCAGTGAAGTGCACTCATTCTGTGTTCAGTATGCAATTATTTATGCAAATTTACCTTTGTAATGTTGTGTAAATAGTTAGAAGCCGTTCAAACCCAGTTCTTAAAGGGACGGTTCCAGATTTTGCCAGTTAAAGGGATACTTTGGGATTTTGTCAGAGGTCATTTATGTACTTCCCCATAGTCAGTTGAACTTGTAGATACTATGTTTCTGTGTCCAGTATGAAGGAAGTTGGAGGCAGTTTCGCGAGCCAATGCTAACTAGCGTTACCCATAGACTTCCAGTCATTGTGCTATCTGCTAGCATGCTAGCAGTAGATAAAGGGCATCATTGCAAAAATCCCGAAGTATCCCTTTTAGCCCTTTTTCATCTGACTGTAACAGAGAACTTTATTGCAGAAATCTCTCACTGATGAAGAGTGAATCTCTCACCATCCATTTAGACTTTGATCTGTACTGATGAAGAGTGAATCTCTCACCATCCCTTTAAACTTTGATCTGTACTGATGAAGAGTGAATCTCTCACCATCCATTTAAACTTTGATCTGTAGTGATGAAGAGTGAATCTCTCACCATCCCTTTAAACTTTGATCTGTACCGATGAAGAGTGAATCTCTCACCATCCCTTTAAACTTTGATCTGTAGTGATGAAGAGTGAATCTCTCACCATCCCTTTAACCTTTGATCTGTAGTGATGAAAAGTGAATCTCTCACCGTCCCTTTAAACTTTGATCTGTAGTGATGAAGAGTGGATTGGAAAGAGATGGTCTCCTGACTACCATGTTCTGTGTCCCTCAGATCCAGTGCTGAATGAACAGACCATCTCCAACACACACACCAAGGCAATAAGTGGATCCAATGCAACATGATGGACAGAGAGGAGGTAACACACACAGAGTTCTCCCCAAAGAATGTTAGAGCGGCGCCACCTGGTGGACTGGCAGCGCCATTATGTAAACAACATTCTTTAATATTTCTGAGTAGATTACAGGAAATGTCAGCAGCAGCACCACCTTGTTAACTAATCCTGGGGAGAACCCTGACATGTACACATTCTCACACCTGTTACACCCAGATTGGAACAAGCCCAGACTTCCATTCTTTTGATCGTGTCTCTGTTCCTTCTTGCCGTCCAGGAAAACCTTTGTTACCTCAACTTGTGACCCTTTCGTGGTAGAAACGATCTGCCTCCAAGTCTACAGCCATACTGGAGCAAGACGCCAACTTGCAACACACACAACACTCTTGGATAAAACCTAAATCTGTCACAACGTGGGTACTAGCGTTGCTTGGCCCCAGTCACACACAACGTATTGGATCCAAGCTATGAGGTGTGATATTGCCTCCTAGAACTGCCCCCCCTGAAATCCCTGCCCGCTCCCCACCCCACCCACCTCAACTCCCCTGTTTTCAAATAAGCTGATGTCAGATGTGATACAGAGACTGACTCCAGGTCAGTTTGGCACTGGTGTTGTGCTGTGAGATGTGTGTTGGTCAGTATGGAGCTGCACTGGCCTGGGGTCAGAGCTATAATAGCACTGAGTGGCATGGAGGCTCTTTTCTGCTATGGATAGAACAAATACTATATTAAAGAGAATAAACCATTTTTATTTAAATGTTTTTGTGCCTGTTTTTATTATTTTTATTATATATATTGATTTCTGATTGATCAGTAGAAACCTAAATACTTACAGAGCATTCGGAAAGTATTCCAGACCCCTTGACTTTTTCCACATTTTGTTACGTTAAAGCCTTATTCTAAAATAGATTTCCCCCTCAATCTACACACAATACCCCATAATTACAAAGCAAAGACTTATTTAAAAAAAAAAAGAAAAAAAAAAGAAGTATTACAAAGAAAAAAATTACATATTACATTTACATAAGTATTCAGACTTTTTACTCAGTACTTTGTTGAAGCACCTTTGGCAGCGATTACAGCCTCGTCTTCTTGGGTATGACGCTACAAGCTTGGTACACCTGTATTTGGGGAGTTTCCCATTCTTCTCTGCAGATCCTCTCAAGCTCTGTCAGATTGGATGGGGAGCATCGCTGCACAGCTGCTTTCAGGTCTCTCCAGAGATGTTCGACCGGGTTCAAGTCCGGGCTCTGGCAGGGCCACTCAAGGACATTCAGAGACTTGTCCAGAAGCCACTCCTGCGTTGTCTTGGCTGTGTGCTTAGGGTCGTTGTCCTGTTGGATGGTGAACCTTTGCCCCAGTCTGAGGTCCTGAGCGCTCTGGAGCAGGTTTTCATCAAGGATCTCTCTGTACTTTGCTCTGTTTATCTTTGCCTCGATCCTGACTAGTCTCCCAGTCCCTGCCGCTGAAGAACATCCCCACAGCATGATGCTGCCACCACCATGCTTCACCGTAGGGATGGTACCTGCTTTTTTCAAGACATGAGGCTTGGCATTCAGGCAAAAGAGTTCAATCTTACCAGAGAACCTTGTATCTCATGGTCTGAGAGTCTTTGGGTGCCTTTTGGCAAACTCCAAGTGCACTGTCGTGTGCCTTTTACTGAAGTCTGGCCACTCTATCATAAAGGCCTGATTGGTGGAGTGCTGCAGAGATGGGAGAACCTTCCAGAAGGACAACCATCTCCACAGATGAAATCTAGAGCTCTGTCAGTGACCATCGGGTTCTTGGTCACCTTCCTGACCAAGGCCCTTCTCCCCCGATTGCTCAGTTTGGCAGGGCGGCCAGCTCTAGGAAGAGTCTTGGTGGTTCCAAACCTCTTCCATTTAAGAATGATGGAGGCCACTGTGTTCTTGGGGACCTTCAATGCTGCATAATTGTTTTTGGTACCTTTCCCCAGATCTGTGCCTCGATACTATCCTGTCTCTGAGCTTTATGGACAATTCCTTTGACCTCATGGCTTGGTTTTTGCTCTAACATGCACTGTCAACTGTGGGACATTATATAGACAGGTGTGTGCCTTTAATGTCCAATCAATAGAATTTACATCTCAAGGATGATCATGAGCTCAATTTTGAGTCTCATTGCAAAGAGTCTGAATACTTAGGTAAATAAGGTAATTCTGTTTTTATTTTAAATAAATTAATGAAAATGTCACTGTTTTTGCTTTGTCATTATGGGTTATTGTCTGTAGATTGAGGATTTTCTTTCTTTATTTAATCAATTTTAGAATAAGGCTAACGTAATAAAATGTGGGGGGAAATCAAGGGGCTGAATACTTTCCGAATGCACTCTACCTCAGTCATAATATGAACACTTCTCAGATCAGTATCTAATAGATTCCAAAATGTAAATTATAGAAAGTTATAGACGACTTCAGTTTTTAATGTGTTGTTTTAATAAATAATCTGTGAATTCCAGATTATTTCCAGAACATAAAATGTGCAACATTCATGCAATACAAATGACAAAAGAGTGATGATTAAAATGCAGTCTACAGAAGTCTAACTTCAGCAGGGCTGCGTTCAGCAGGTTGTAATACACTGAAGACTGCAGATAGAAATGCTATGAATAGAGCTGACACAATTCCACAACGTAGTGCCCTACTGAACGCAGCCCAGGTGAGTTCTAATCGAAACCCATCTAAGGCACGCCCACAACACCACCTTTCTCCTCTACAGCCAATCATGCATGTGCCTTGTCAAACCCAGGATATTAGGAAGCTGCTGTGATTGGTCAGTTTTGGCTGCCTGACAGTATGAATTAAGGTTGCCATGGTAGCGTATCAGAGTGGCCTGTCGTTTTATTTAAGGGTGTGTTCCTCTGGCCAGATGTTGCTGATCTTACAACACCTGGGTAGGTGTTTAACCAATCAGCCAACCACATCATGTTATAGCAGTCTGGTGCCCGACGGCACAGTCAATGAAGTGGCACGCAACCATTGGTTGAGTCAAGCAATGTCTGAGCAGGGGAACCTGGCATAGAAGGCAAAGGATCCCACGTGAGGTGGAGGCAAGGGAAGCTCAGGCCTTCAGCTCAGTCACATCACATTAATACAGTAGCGCTGATATCAAGGGAGGTTGAAGCCCACCAAGGGAGCTTGAAGCTCACCAAGGGAGCTCTCGCTCAACACAACAAAATAACAATCATAACTGGGTCTGATTTAACCACACAATAAGATACCTGTGTTGTAAAATAGTGGTAAAAATTAATCCCAGGGAAGATTTATTTTAATAGTGAACATCCAGACCAGTCAGAATGAGTCTTGGCAGTCAATAGTTAGTCTTCTATACCTGGTTTCTGGAAAATAATTCCTTGGTGTTCTTTACCTGGGTTCTGGAATAGAACTGAGTGCTCCTTGGTGTTCTTTACCTGGGTTCTTGAATAGAACTGAGTGCTCCTTGGTGATCTTTACCCGGGTTCTGGAATAGAACTGAGTGCTCCTTGGTGTTCTTTACCTGGGTTCTTGAATAGAACTGAGTGCTCCTTGGTGATCTTTACCCGGGTTCTGGAATAGAACTGAGTGCTCCTTGGTGTTCTTTACCCGGGTTCTGGAATAGAACTGAGTGCTCCTTCGTGATCTTTTTAGCAAAGCTAAAGGCTTAAAACAATCAGCTCCACAAAAAGGAGATACAAAACTAATACCATAGACATTCATTGTTTTTGTCCTGAAAATAAAAACAGACAAATGAAATAACTTACAAATCCATGACATGACCCTGTGGTTGTTTCCAGAGGTATAAGAAGCAGAAGCACAGTCTTCCAGACATGGGCTGCAGTGGTATAATGTAGGCTTTTTTTGATTTACATTTGGTTGAGTTGTCAACTAACATGAATCCAATGTGAAATGAACTAAAAAATGTCACGATGACATTGGATTTAGGTTAAAAGATGGGTGTAAAATAGACCAAATTCCCATACGTTGATAACTTTCTAATCCAATCAGTTTTCCCACATTGATTCAATTTCATCACAGATACATTTCTTTGGTTGAAATGATGTAACAATGTTGATTCAAGCAGTTTTTGCCCAGTGGGTATTTATATGATACAGCCAGACAGGGTTAGGGATCCATTCCATTTCAATTCCAGTCAATAGAGAAAGTAAACCAAAATTCCAAATGTTACTTATTGAAGAGAATTGGAATGTCAGTGTACTTCCTGAATTGGAATGGAATTGAGCCCAACCTTGTAGCCAGGTTAGCTAGTGGTTACAGCAGGGAACATCCACTAGATTCAGCCACAGGACCATGTTTATATTCTTCAGCAGATGTTCAGGGGTTCGGAAAAACATAATTAGAAATTATTTATAGACTGCAAATTTGACCACAAGAAGCCACAACAGATATATTTGACTAAAACATTAAAATCATTTCAAACCTTACATTTGTATACGATCACATATATATCTCTGTTATGTGTGAGAATACTTTGGAACAGATTTCCAAAATTAAAATCACTTGCAGCTGATTTGCTGGTGGGTTTACAGTATATTATGTCCAACAATATGTAAAGAAAAACTGTTTGGGGGGGGGGGGGGGGCAAATAAAATCATTGCGGGCCCCTGGGTTCCAATATTGAGGTAACTTGAATATGAGTAAAGGCAAAGAGATGGGAAATGCAGCAGCAGTAACCTAATGGGCAGGTGAAAATGCCTCAAAGACATGCATTGGATATATGTGACGTTCACTGGAAATGTAGTTCTGTGACGTACAGTATATGGTCCATACAGACGGACATATGATCCAGAGGGTTGAATATGAACCCAAGGTAGACATCATCCAGGGGGTTGAATATGAACCCAAGGGAGACATCATCCAGGGAGACATCATCCAGGGGGTTGAATATGAACCCCAAGGTAGACATCATCCAGGGGGTTGAATATGAACCCAAGGTAGACATCATCCAGGGAGACATCATCCAGGGGGTTGAATATGAACCCAAGGGAGACATCATCCAGGGAGACATCATCCAGGGGGTTGAATATGAACCCCAAGGTAGACATCATCCAGGGGGT